>NC_090265.1:628808378-629111137 GCF_040414725.1 Anabrus simplex | reverse complement strand
TATGGAGACTGTCATGGTATCGAATATGTCAATGGTGTGCGATGGCCTGGAATAGAACCCACATCCACTGCTTGGAAGGCAACTATGCTAACCATTGCACAATCAGGGTAACTTGGCATGCAAGCGAACTGCTTTAAAAAACACCCTCTTTTTAGTGACGTCATTAGAAAGCCACAGGTATGTATCATAAATTCGCGTGTTCAGTTTGGATGTTAGTCCCACCGAGTGTAAATGTATCGAAGATCTAAATATCTTGCGATGGCTGGGAATCGAACGCGGATCGACTGCTTGGAAGGCAACTATGCTCACCATAACACCACAATCGCGCGTTGACACGCGAGCGAAGTACTTAAACGCACAAATGCTTCCTTAGCGACGTCACCCGAAAGCTATAAGTTTGTATCATAAATTCAAGTGAACAGCTTCGAAGGTACTCTCGGAGAGTAACATGGTATCAAATATCTTGAAAGAACGATGGCCTGGAATAGAACCCACATCCACTGCTTGGAAGGCAACTATGCTAACCATTGCACAATCAGGGTAACATGGCATGCAATCGAACTGCTCTAAAAAACACCCTCTTTTTAGTGACGTCATTAGAAGGCTACAGGTATGTATCATAAATTCGCGTGTTCATTTTGTATGATAGTCCCGCCGAGTGTAAAGGTACCGAAGATCTTAAAATCGTGCGATGGCCGGGAATCGAACCCGGATCAACTGCTTGGAAGGCAACTATGCTCACTATTACACCACCATCGCACACAGGCAAGTCGGCGAACTGCTTTAGTACACAAGTTCTTCTTTAGTGAGGTCACCCGAAAGCTGCAGGTTTTATCATAAATTCACGTGAACAGCTTCGAAGGTACTCTCGGAGAGTAATATGGTATCAAATATCTTAAAAGAACGATGGCCGGGAATCGAAACCGGATCAACTGCTTGGAAGGCAACTGTGCTCACCATCACTCCACCATCGCACGTTGGCGTCGGAGCGGACTCCATTAATACACAAATTCTTCTTTAGTGACGTCACAAGAAAGCTAGAGTTATGTATAACAAATTTACGTGTTCAGCTTCGAAGGTACTCTCGATGAGTGTAACGGAACAGAAGATCTTAAGAGTGTGGGATGGCCGGGAATCGAACCTGGATCAAACGCTTGGAAGGCGACTGTGGTCACCATTACAAAATCTGCGCAACTTGGCATGCGAGCATTCTGCTTTAAAACACACCTTTTTTTGTGACGTCACCAGAAAGCCTCAGGTATGTATCATAAATTCACGTATTCAGTTTCTAAGATAGTCCGGCCGATTGTAATGGAACCGAAGATCCTGAAAGTGTGCGATGGCCGGGAATCGAACCCGGATCAACTGCTTGGAAGGCAACTATGCTCACCATTACACCACCATCGCACACAGGCAAGTGAGCGAACTGCTTTAGTACACAAGTTCTTCTTTAGTGACGTCACCCGAAAGCTGCAGGTTTTATCATAAATTCACGTGAACAGCTTCGAAGGTACTCTCGGAGAGTAACATCGTATCAAGTATCTTAAAGGTGCGCGATGGCCGTGAATCGAACCCGGATCAACTGCTTGGAAGGCAACTATGCTCACCACTACACCACCATCGCACGTTGGCGTCAGAGCGGACTTCATTAATACACAAATTCTTCTTTAGTGACGTCACAAGAAAGCTAGAGTTATGTGTCATAAATTTACGTGTTCAGTTTCTAGGATAGTCCCGCCGATTGTAATGGAACCGAAGATCATAAAAGTGTGCGATGGCCGGGAATCGAACCCGGATCAACTGCTTGGAAGGCAACTATGCTCACCATTACACCACCATCGCACACAGGCAAGTCGGCGAACTGCTTTAGTACACAAGTTCTTCTTTAGTGACGTCACCCGAAAGCTGCAGGTTTTATCATAAATTCACGTGAACAGCTTCGAAGGTACTCTCGGAGAGTAACATGGTATCAAGTATGATAAGGTGCGCGATGGCCGTGAATCGAACCCGGATCAACTGCTTGGAAGGCAACTATGCTCACCATTACACCACCATCGCACGTTGGCGTCAGAGCGGACTTCATTAATACACAAATTCTTCTTTATTGACGTCACAGGAAAGCTAGAGTTACGTGTCATAAATTTACGTGTTCAGTTTCTAAGATAGTCCCGCCGATTGTAATGGAACCGAAGATCCTAAAAGTGTGCGATGGCCGGGAATCGAACCCGGATCAACTGCTTGGAAGGCAACTATGCTCACCATTACACCACCATCGCACACATTCAAGTGAGCGAACTGCTTTAGTACACACGTTCTTCTTTAGTGACGTCACCCGAAAGCTGCAGGTTTTATCATAAATTCACGTGGACAGCTTCGAAGGTACTCTCGGAGTGTAACATGGTATCAAGTATCTTAAACGTGTGCGATGGCCGGGAATCGAACCCGGATGAACTGCTTGGAACGCAACTATGCTCACCATTACACCACCATCGCACATGGGCACGTAAGCGAAATAGTTTAGTACACAAGTTCTTCTTTAGTAACGTTTACGAAAGCTGCAGGTATGTATCATAAATGCACGTGTTCAGGTTACAAATTACTTATGGAGAGTGTCATGGTATCGAATATGTCAATGGTGTGCGATGGCCTGGAATAGAACCCACATCCACTGCTTGGAAGGTACTCTCGGAGAGTAACATGGTATCAAGTATTTTAAAGGTGCGCGATGGCCGGGAATCGAACACGGATCAACTGCTTGGAAGGCAACTATGCTCACCATTACACCACCATCGCACGTTGGCTTCAGAGCGGACTTCATTAATACACAAATTCTTCTTTATTGACGTCACAGGAAAGCTAGAGTTATGTGTCATAAATTTACGTGTTCAGTTTCTAAGATAGTCCCGCCGATTGTAATGGAACCGAAGATCCTAAAAGTGTGCGATGGCCGGGAATCGAACCCGGATCAACTGCTTGGAAGGCAACTATGCTCACCATTACACCACCATCGCACACAGGCAATTGAGCGAACTGCTTTAGTACACACGTTCTTCTTTAGTGACGTCACCCGAAAGCTGCAGGTTTTATCATAAATTCACGTGGACAGCTTCGAAGGTACTCTCGGAGTGTAACATGGTATCAAGTATCTTAAACGTGTGCGATGGCCTGGAATCGAACCCGGATGAACTGCTTGGAGCGCAACTATGCTCACCATTACACCACCATCGCACATGGGCACGTAAGCGAAATAGTTTAGTACACAAGTTCTTCTTTAGTAACGTTTACGAAAGCTGCAGGTATGTATCATAAATGCACGTGTTCATGTTACAAATTACTTATGGAGAGTGTCATGGTATCGAATATGTCAATGGTGTGCGATGGCCTGGAATAGAACCCACATCCCCTGCTTGGAAGGCAACTATGCTAACCATTGCACAATCAGGGTAATATGGCATGCAAGCGAACTGCTTTAAAAAACACCCTCTTTTTAGTGACGTCATTAGATAGCCACAGGTATGTATCATAAATTCGCGTGTTCAGTTTGGATGTTAGTCCCGCCGAGTGTAAATGTACCGAAGATCTAAATATCTTGCGATGGCTGGGAATCGAACGCGGATCGACTGCTTGGAAGGCAACTATGCTCACCATAACAACACAATCGCGCGTTGACACGCGAGCGAAGTACTTAAAAACACAAATGCTTCCTTAGCGACGTCACCCGAAAGCTATAAGTTTGTATCATAAATTCAAGTGAACAGCTTCGAAGGTACTCTCGGAGAGTAACATGGTATCAAGTATCTTAAAAGTGTGCGATGGCCGGGAATCGAACCCGGATCAACTGCTTGGAAGGCAACTATGCTCACCATTACACCACCATCGCACGTAGGCGTCAGAGCTGACTTCATTAATACACAAATTCTTCTTTAGTGACGTCACAAGAAAGCTAGAGTTATGTGTCATAAATTTACGTGTTCAGTTTCTAAGATAGTCCCGCCGATTGTAATGGAACCGAAGATCCTAAAATTGTGCGATGGCCGGGAATCGAACCCGGATCAACTGCTTGGAAGGCAACTATGCTCACCATCACACCACCACCGCACGTTGGCGTCGGAGCGGACTCCATTAATACACAAATTCTTCTTTAGTGACGTCACAAGAAAGCTAGAGTTATGTATAACAAATTTACGTGTTCAGCTTCGAAGGTACTCTCGATGAGTGTAACGGAACGGAAGATCTTAAGAGTGTGGGATGGCCGGGAATCGAACCTGGATCAAACGCTTGGAAGGCGACTATTGTCACCGATACAAAATCTGCGCAACTTGGCATGCGAGCATTCTGCTTTAAAATACACCTTTTTTTGTGACGTCACCAGAAAGCCACAGGCATATATCATAAATACACGTATTCAGTTTCTAAGATAGTCCGGCCGATTGTAATGGAACCGAAGATCCTAAAAGTGTGCGATGGCCGGGAATCGAACCCGGATCAAGTGCTTGGAAGGCAACTATGTTCACCATAACACCACCATCGCACATAGGCAGGTAAGCGAAATAGTTTAGTACACAAGATCTTCTTTAGTAACGTTTACGAAAGCTGAAGGTATGTATCATAAATTCACGTGTTCAGGTTACAAATTACTTATGGAGCGTGTCATGGTATCGAATATGTCAATGGTGTGCGATGGCCTGGAATCGAACCCACATCCACTGCTTGGAAGGCAACTATGCTAACCATTGCACAATCAGGGTAACATGGCATGCAAGCGAACTGCTTTAGAAAACACCCTCTTTTTAGTGACGTCATTAGATAGCCACAGGTATGTATCATAAATTCACGTGTTCAGTTTGGATGTTAGTCCCGCCGAGTGTAAATGTACCGAAGATCTTAAAATCGCGCGATGGCCGGGAATCGACCCCGATGAACTGCTTGGAAGGCAACTATGCTCACCATTACACCACCATCGCACATAGGCGCGTAAGCGAAATAGTTTAGTACACAAGTTCTTCTTTAGTAACGTTTACGAAAGCTGACGGTATGTATCATAAATTCACGTGCTCAGGTTACAAATTACTTATGGAGAGTGTCATGGTATCGAATAGATCAATGGTGTGCGATGGCCTGGAATCGAACCCACATCCACTGCTTGGAAGGCAACTATGCTAACCATTGCACAATCAGGGTAACATAGCATGCAAGCGAACTGCTTTAAAGAACACCCTCTTTTTAGTGACGTCATTAGAAAGCCACTGGTATGTATCATAAATTCGCGTGTTCAGCTTGGATGTTAGTCCCGCCGAGTGTAAATGTACCTAAGATCTTAACATCGTGCGATGGCCGGGAATAGAACCCGGATCAACTGCTTGGAAGGCAACTATGCTCACCATTACACCACCATCGCACCCAGGCAAGTCGGCGAACTGCTTTAGTACACATGTTCTTCTTTAGTGACGTCACCCGGAAGCTGCAGGTTTTATCATAAATTCACGTGAACAGCTTCGAAGGTACTCTCGGAGAGTAACATGGTATCAAGTATCTTAAAGGTGCGCGATGGCCGGGAATCGAACCCGGATCAACTGCTTGGAAGGCAACTAAGCTCACCATTACACCACCATCGCACGTTGGCGTCAGAGCGGACTTCATTAATACACAAATTCTTCTTTATTGACGTCACGGGAAAGCTAGAGTTATGTGTCATAAATTTACGTGTTCAGTTTCTAAGATAGTCCCGCCGATTGTAATGGAACCGAAGATCCTAAAAGTGTGCGATGGCCGGGAATCGAACCCGGATCAACTGCTTGGAAGGCAACTATGCTCACCATTACACCACCATCGCACACAGGCAAGTGAGCGAACTGCTTTAGTACACACGTTCTTCTTTAGTGACGTCACCCAAAGGCTGAAGGTTTTATCATAAATTCACGTGGACAGCTTCGAAGGTACTCTCGGAGTGTAACATGGTATCAGGTATCTTAAACGTGTGCGATGGCCGGGAATCGAACCCGGATGAACTGCTTGGAATTCAACAATGCTCACCATTACACCACCATCGCACATGGGCACGTAAGCGAAATAGTTTAGTACACAAGTTCTTCTTTAGTAACGTTTACGAAAGCTGCAGGTATGTATCATAAATGCACGTGTTCAGGTTACAAATTACTTATGGAGAGTGTCATGGTATCGAATATGTCAATGGTGTGCGATGGCCTGGAATAGAACCCACATCGACTGCTTGGAAGGCAACTATGCTAACCATTGCACAATCAGAGTAACATGCCATGCAATCGAACTGCTTTAAAAAACACCCTCTTTTTAGTGACGTCATTAGAAGGCCAAAGGTATGAATCATAAATTCGCGTGTTCAGTTTGCATGTTAGTCCCGCCGAGTGTAAATGTACCGAAGATGTTAAAATCGTGCGATGGCCGGGAATCGAACCCGGATCAACTGCTTGGAAGGCAACTATGCTCACCATTACACCACCATCGCACGTAGGCGTCAGAGCGGACTTCATTAACACACAAATTCTTCTTTAGTGACGTTACAAGAAAGCTAGAGTTATGTGTCATAAATTTACGTGTTCAGTTTCTAAGATAGTCCCGCCGATTGTAATGGAACCGAAGATCCTAAAAGTGTGCGATGGCCGGGAATCGAACCCGGATCAAGTGCTTGGAAGGCAACTATGCTCACCATAACACCACCATCGCACATAGGCTGGTAAGCGAAATAGTTTAGTACACAAGATCTTCTTTAGTAACGTTTACGAAAGCTGAAGGTATGTATCATAAATTTAGGTGTTCAGGTTACAAATTACTTATGGAGAGTGTCATGGTATCGAATATGTCAATGGTGTGCGATGGCCTGGAATCGAACCCACATCCACTGCTTGGAAGGCAACTTTGCTAACCATTGCACAATCAGGGTAACATGGCATGCAAGCGAACTGCTTTAAAGAACACCCTCTTTTTAGTGACGTCATTAGAAAGCCACAGGTATGTATCATAAATTCGCGTGTTCAGTTTGGATGTTAGTCCCGCCGAGTGTAAATGTACCTAAGATCTTAAAATCGTGCGATGGCCGGGAATCGAACCCGGATCAACTGCTGGGAAGGCAACTATGCTCACCATTACACCACCATCGCACACAGGCATGTCGGCGAACTGCTTTAGTACACAAGTTCTTCTTTAGTGACGTCACCCGAAAGCTGCAGGTTTTGTCATAAATTCACGTGAACAGCTTCGAAGGTACTCTCGGAGAGTAACATGGTATTATCATCATCATCATCATCTGTTTACCCTCCAGGTTCGGTTTTTCCCTCGGACTGAGCGAGGGATCCCACCTCTACCGCCTCAAGGGCAGTGTCCTGGAGCTTCAGACTCTTGGTCGGGGGATACAACTGGGGAGTATGACCAGTACCTCGCCCAGGCGGCCTCACCTGCTATGCTGAACAGGGGCCTTGTGGAGGGATGGGAAGATTGGAAGGGATAGGCAAGGAAGAGGGAAGGGTGCGGCCTTGGCCTTAAGTTAGGTACCATCCCGGCATTCGCCTGGAGGAGAAGTGGGAAACCACGGAAAACCACTTCCAGGATGGCTGAGGTGGGAATCGAACCCACCTCTACTCAGTTGACCTCCCGAGGCTGAGTGGACCCCGTTCCAGCCCTCGTACCACTTTTCAAATTTCGTGGCAGAGCCGGGAATCGAACCCGGACCTCCGGGGGTGGCAGCTAATCACGCTAACCACTACACCACAGAGGCGGCAACATGGTATCAAGTATCTTAAAAGTGTGCGAAGGGCGGGAATCGAACCCGGATCAACTGCTTGGAAGGCAACTATGCTCACCACTACACCACCATCGCACGTTGGCGTCAGAGCGGACTTCATTAATACACAAATTCTTCTCTAGTGACGTCACAAGAGAGCTAGAGTTATGTGTAATAAATTTACGTGTTCAGTTTCTAAGATAGTCCCGCCGATTGTAATGGAACCGAAGATCCGAAAAGTGTGCGATGGCCGGGAATCGAACCCGGATCAACTGCTTGGAAGGCAACTATGCTCACCATTCCACCACCATCGCACATAGGCACGTAAGCGAAATAGTATAGTACACAAGTTCTTCTTTAGTAACGTTTACGAAAGCTGAAGGTATGTATCATAAATTCACGAGTTCAGGTTACAAATTAGTTATGGAGAGTGTCATGGTATCGAATATGTCAATGGTGTGCGGTGGCCTGGAATCGAACCCACATCCACTGCTTGGAAGGCAACTATGCTAACCATTGCACAATCAGGGTAACATGGCATGCAAGCGAACTGCTTTAAAAAACACCCTCTTTTTAGTGACGTCATTAGATAGCCACAGGTATGTATCATAAATTCGCGTGTTCAGTTTGGATGTTAGTCCCGCCGAGTGTAAATGTACCTAAGATCTTAAAATCGTGCGATGGCTGGGAATCGAACGCGGATCGACTGCTTGGAAGGCAACTATGCTCACCATAACACCACAATCGCGCGTTGACACGCGAGCGAAGTACTTAAACACACAAATGCTTCCTTAGCGACGTCACATCGAAAGCTATAAGTTTGTATCATAAATTCAAGTGAACAGCTTCGAAGGTACTCTCGGAGAGTAACATGGTATCAAATATCTTAAAAGAACGATGGCCGGGAATCGAACCCGGATCAACTGCTTGGAAGGCAACTATGCTCACCATCACACCACCATCGCACGTTGGCGTCGGAGCGGACTCCATTAATACACAAATTCTTCTTTAGTGACGTCACAAGAAAGCTAGAGTTATGTATAACAAATTTACGTGTTCAGCTTCGAAGGTACTCTCGATGAGTGTAACGGTACAGAAGATCTTAAGTGTGTGGGATGGCCGGGAATCGAACCTGGATCAAACGCTTGGAAGGCGACTATGGTCACCATTACAAAATCTGCGCAAGTTGGCATGCGAGCATTCTGCTTTAAAAAAACACCTTTTTTTGTGACGTCACCAGAAAGCCACAGGTATGTATCATAAATTCACGTATTCAGTTTCTAAGATAGTCCCGCCGATTGTAATGGAACCGAAGATCCTAAAAGTGTGCGATGGCCGGGAATCGAACCCGGATCAACTGCTTGGAAGGCAACTATGCTCACCATTACACCACCATCGCACACAGGCAAGTGAGCGAACTGCTTTAGTACACAAGTTCTTCTTTAGTGACGTCACCCGAAAGCTGCAGGTTTTATCATAAATTCACGTGAACAGCTTCGAAGGTACTCTCGGAGAGTAACATCGTATCAAGTATCTTAAAGGTGCGCGATGGCCGTGAATCGAACCCGGATCAACTGCTTGGAAGGCAACTATGCTCACCACTACACCACCATCGCACGTTGGCGTCAGAGCGGACTTCATTAATACACAAATTCTTCTTTAGTGACGTCAAAAGAAAGCTAGAGTTATGTGTCATAAATTTACGTGTTCAGTTTCTAGGATAGTCCCGCCGATTGTAATGGAACCGAAGATCATAAAAGTGTGCGATGGCCGGGAATCGAACCCGGATCAACTGCTTGGAAGGCAACTATGCTCACCATTACACCACCATCGCACACAGGCAAGTCGGCGAACTGCTTTAGTACACAAGTTCTTCTTTAGTGACGTCACCCGAAAGCTGCAGATTTTATCATAAATTCACGTGAACAGCTTCGAAGGTACTCTCGGAGAGTAACATGGTATCAAGTATCTTAAAGGTGCGCGATGGCCGTGAATCGAACCCGGATCAACTGCTTGGAAGGCAACTATGCTCACCATTACACCACCATCGCACGTTGGCGTCAGAGCGGACTTCATTAATACACAAATTCTTCTTTATTGACGTCACAGGAAAGCTAGAGTTACGTGTCATAAATTTACGTGTTCAGTTTCTAAGATAGTCCCGCCGATTGTAATGGAACCGAAGATCCTAAAAGTGTGCGATGGCCGGGAATCGAACCCGGATCAACTGCTTGGAAGGCAACTATGCTCACCATTACACCACCATCGCACACATTCAAGTGAGCGAACTGCTTTAGTACACACGTTCTTCTTTAGTGACGTCGCCCGAAAGCTGCAGGTTTTATCATAAATTCACGTGGACAGCTTCGAAGGTACTCTCGGAGTGTAACATGGTATCAAGTATCTTAAACGTGTGCGATGGCCGGGAATCGAACCCGGATGAACTGCTTGGAACGCAACTATGCTCACCATTACACCACCATCGCACATGGGCACGTAAGCGAAATAGTTTAGTACACAAGTTCTTCTTTAGTAACGTTTACGAAAGCTGCAGGTATGTATCATAAATGCACGTGTTCAGGTTACAAATTACTTATGGAGAGTGTCATGGTATCGAATATGTCAATGGTGTGCGATGGCCTGGAATAGAACCCACATCCACTGCTTGGAAGGTACTCTCGGAGAGTAACATGGTATCAAGTATCTTAAAGGTGCGCGATGGCCGGGAATCGAACACGGATCAACTGCTTGGAAGGCAACTATGCTCACCATTACACCACCATCGCACGTTGGCTTCAGAGCGGACTTCATTAATACACAAATTCTTCTTTATTGACGTCACAGGAAAGCTAGAGTTATGTGTCATAAATTTACGTGTTCAGTTTCTAAGATAGTCCCGCCGATTGTAATGGAACCGAAGATCCTAAAAGTGTGCGATGGCCGGGAATCGAACCCGGATCAACTGCTTGGAAGGCAACTATGCTCACCATTACACCACCATCGCACACAGGCAATTGAGCGAACTGCTTTAGTACACACGTTCTTCTTTAGTGACGTCACCCGAAAGCTGCAGGTTTTATCATAAATTCACGTGGACAGCTTCGAAGGTACTCTCGGAGTGTAACATGGTATCAAGTATCTTAAACGTGTGCGATGGCCTGGAATCGAACCCGGATGAACTGCTTGGAGCGCAACTATGCTCACCATTACACCACCATCGCACATGGGCACGTAAGCGAAATAGTTTAGTACACAAGTTCTTCTTTAGTAACGTTTACGAAAGCTGCAGGTATGTATCATAAATGCACGTGTTCATGTTACAAATTACTTATGGAGAGTGTCATGGTATCGAATATGTCAATGGTGTGCGATGGCCTGGAATAGAACCCACATCCCCTGCTTGGAAGGCAACTATGCTAACCATTGCACAATCAGGGTAATATGGCATGCAAGCGAACTGCTTTAAAAAACACCCTCTTTTTAGTGACGTCATTAGATAGCCACAGGTATGTATCATAAATTCGCGTGTTCAGTTTGGATGTTAGTCCCGCCGAGTGTAAATGTACCGAAGATCTAAATATCTTGCGATGGCTGGGAATCGAACGCGGATCGACTGCTTGGAAGGCAACTATGCTCACCATAACAACACAATCGCGCGTTGACACGCGAGCGAAGTACTTAAAAACACAAATGCTTCCTTAGCGACGTCACCCGAAAGCTATAAGTTTGTATCATAAATTCAAGTGAACAGCTTCGAAGGTACTCTCGGAGAGTAACATGGTATCAAGTATCTTAAAAGTGTGCGATGGCCGGGAATCGAACCCGGATCAACTGCTTGGAAGGCAACTATGCTCACCATTACACCACCATCGCACGTAGGCGTCAGAGCTGACTTCATTAATACACAAATTCTTCTTTAGTGACGTCACAAGAAAGCTAGAGTTATGTGTCATAAATTTACGTGTTCAGTTTCTAAGATAGTCCCGCCGATTGTAATGGAACCGAAGATCCTAAAATTGTGCGATGGCCGGGAATCGAACCCGGATCAACTGCTTGGAAGGCAACTATGCTCACCATCACACCACCACCGCACGTTGGCGTCGGAGCGGACTCCATTAATACACAAATTCTTCTTTAGTGACGTCACAAGAAAGCTAGAGTTATGTATAACAAATTTACGTGTTCAGCTTCGAAGGTACTCTCGATGAGTGTAACGGAACGGAAGATCTTAAGAGTGTGGGATGGCCGGGAATCGAACCTGGATCAAACGCTTGGAAGGCGACTATTGTCACCGATACAAAATCTGCGCAACTTGGCATGCGAGCATTCTGCTTTAAAATACACCTTTTTTTGTGACGTCACCAGAAAGCCACAGGCATATATCATAAATACACGTATTCAGTTTCTAAGATAGTCCGGCCGATTGTAATGGAACCGAAGATCCTAAAAGTGTGCGATGGCCGGGAATCGAACCCGGATCAAGTGCTTGGAAGGCAACTATGTTCACCATAACACCACCATCGCACATAGGCAGGTAAGCGAAATAGTTTAGTACACAAGATCTTCTTTAGTAACGTTTACGAAAGCTGAAGGTATGTATCATAAATTCACGTGTTCAGGTTACAAATTACTTATGGAGCGTGTCATGGTATCGAATATGTCAATGGTGTGCGATGGCCTGGAATCGAACCCACATCCACTGCTTGGAAGGCAACTATGCTAACCATTGCACAATCAGGGTAACATGGCATGCAAGCGAACTGCTTTAGAAAACACCCTCTTTTTAGTGACGTCATTAGATAGCCACAGGTATGTATCATAAATTCACGTGTTCAGTTTGGATGTTAGTCCCGCCGAGTGTAAATGTACCGAAGATCTTAAAATCGCGCGATGGCCGGGAATCGACCCCGATGAACTGCTTGGAAGGCAACTATGCTCACCATTACACCACCATCGCACATAGGCGCGTAAGCGAAATAGTTTAGTACACAAGTTCTTCTTTAGTAACGTTTACGAAAGCTGACGGTATGTATCATAAATTCACGTGCTCAGGTTACAAATTACTTATGGAGAGTGTCATGGTATCGAATAGATCAATGGTGTGCGATGGCCTGGAATCGAACCCACATCCACTGCTTGGAAGGCAACTATGCTAACCATTGCACAATCAGGGTAACATAGCATGCAAGCGAACTGCTTTAAAGAACACCCTCTTTTTAGTGACGTCATTAGAAAGCCACTGGTATGTATCATAAATTCGCGTGTTCAGCTTGGATGTTAGTCCCGCCGAGTGTAAATGTACCTAAGATCTTAACATCGTGCGATGGCCGGGAATCGAACCCGGATCAACAGCTTGGAAGGCAACTATGCAACACCACTACACCACCATCGCACGTTGGCGTCAGTGCGGACTTCATTAATACACAAATTCTTCTTTAGTGACGTCACAAGAAAGCTAGAGTTATGTGTCATAAATTTACGTGTTCAGTTTCTAAGATAGTCCCGCCGATTGTAATGGAACCGAAGATCCTAAAAGTGTGCGATGGTCGGGAATCGAACCCGCATCAACTGCTTGGAAGGCAACTATGCTCACCATTCCACCACCATCGCACATAGGCACGTAAGCGAAATAGTTTAGTACACAAGTTCTTCTTTAGTAACGTTTACGAAAGCTGAAGGTATGTATTATAAATTTACGAGTTCAGGTTACAAATTACTTATGGAGAGTGTCATGGTATCGAATATGTCAATATGGTGTGCGATGGCCTGGAATCGGACCCACATCCACTGCTTGGAAGGCAACGATGCTAACCATTGCACAATCAGGGTAACATGGCATGCAAGCGAACTGCTTTAAAAAACACCCTCTTTTTAGTGACATCATTAGAAAGCCACAGGTATGTATCATAAATTCGCGTGTTCAGTTTGGATGTTAGTCCCGCCGAGTGTAAATGTACCTAAGATCTTAAAATCGTGCGATGGCCGGGAATAGAACCCGGATCAACTGCTTGGAAGGCAACTATGCTCACCATTACACCACCATCGCACCCAGGCAAGTCGGCGAACTGCTTTAGTACACATGTTCTTCTTTAGTGACGTCACCCGGAAGCTGCAGGTTTTATCATAAATTCACGTGAACAGCTTCGAAGGTACTCTCGGAGAGTAACATGGTATCAAGTATCTTAAAGGTGCGCGATGGCCGGGAATCGAACCCGGATCAACTGCTTGGAAGGCAACTAAGCTCACCATTACACCACCATCGCACGTTGGCGTCAGAGCGGACTTCATTAATACACAAATTCTTCTTTATTGACGTCACGGGAAAGCTAGAGTTATGTGTCATAAATTTACGTGTTCAGTTTCTAAGATAGTCCCGCCGATTGTAATGGAACCGAAGATCCTAAAAGTGTGCGATGGCCGGGAATCGAACCCGGATCAACTGCTTGGAAGGCAACTATGCTCACCATTACACCACCATCGCACACAGGCAAGTGAGCGAACTGCTTTAGTACACACGTTCTTCTTTAGTGACGTCACCCAAAGGCTGAAGGTTTTATCATAAATTCACGTGGACAGCTTCGAAGGTACTCTCGGAGTGTAACATGGTATCAGGTATCTTAAACGTGTGCGATGGCCGGGAATCGAACCCGGATGAACTGCTTGGAATTCAACAATGCTCACCATTACACCACCATCGCACATGGGCACGTAAGCGAAATAGTTTAGTACACAAGTTCTTCTTTAGTAACGTTTACGAAAGCTGCAGGTATGTATCATAAATGCACGTGTTCAGGTTACAAATTACTTATGGAGAGTGTCATGGT
Organism: Anabrus simplex; assembly: GCF_040414725.1. Classification (NCBI taxonomy): domain Eukaryota; kingdom Metazoa; phylum Arthropoda; class Insecta; order Orthoptera; family Tettigoniidae; genus Anabrus; species Anabrus simplex. The sequence continues at coordinate 629,096,557 of NC_090265.1, read as the reverse complement.
ATCGAATATGTCAATGGTGTGCGATGGCCTGGAATAGAACCCACATCGACTGCTTGGAAGGCAACTATGCTAACCATTGCACAATCAGAGTAACATGCCATGCAATCGAACTGCTTTAAAAAACACCCTCTTTTTAGTGACGTCATTAGAAGGCCAAAGGTATGAATCATAAATTCGCGTGTTCAGTTTGCATGTTAGTCCCGCCGAGTGTAAATGTACCGAAGATGTTAAAATCGTGCGATGGCCGGGAATCGAACCCGGATCAACTGCTTGGAAGGCAACTATGCTCACCATTACACCACCATCGCACGTAGGCGTCAGAGCGGACTTCATTAACACACAAATTCTTCTTTAGTGACGTTACAAGAAAGCTAGAGTTATGTGTCATAAATTGACGTGTTCAGTTTCTAAGATAGTCCCGCCGATTGTAATGGAACCGAAGATCCTAAAAGTGTGCGATGGCCGGGAATCGAACCCGGATCAAGTGCTTGGAAGGCAACTATGCTCACCATAACACCACCATCGCACATAGGCTGGTAAGCGAAATAGTTTAGTACACAAGATCTTCTTTAGTAACGTTTACGAAAGCTGAAGGTATGTATCATAAATTTAGGTGTTCAGGTTACAAATTACTTATGGAGAGTGTCATGGTATCGAATATGTCAATGGTGTGCGATGGCCTGGAATCGAACCCACATCCACTGCTTGGAAGGCAACTTTGCTAACCATTGCACAATCAGGGTAACATGGCATGCAAGCGAACTGCTTTAAAGAACACCCTCTTTTTAGTGACGTCATTAGAAAGCCACAGGTATGTATCATAAATTCGCGTGTTCAGTTTGGATGTTAGTCCCGCCGAGTGTAAATGTACCTAAGATCTTAAAATCGTGCGATGGCCGGGAATCGAACCCGGATCAACTGCTGGGAAGGCAACTATGCTCACCATTACACCACCATCGCACACAGGCATGTCGGCGAACTGCTTTAGTACACAAGTTCTTCTTTAGTGACGTCACCCGAAAGCTGCAGGTTTTGTCATAAATTCACGTGAACAGCTTCGAAGGTACTCTCGGAGAGTAACATGGTATTATCATCATCATCATCATCTGTTTACCCTCCAGGTTCGGTTTTTCCCTCGGACTGAGCGAGGGATCCCACCTCTACCGCCTCAAGGGCAGTGTCCTGGAGCTTCAGACTCTTGGTCGGGGGATACAACTGGGGAGTATGACCAGTACCTCGCCCAGGCGGCCTCACCTGCTATGCTGAACAGGGGCCTTGTGGAGGGATGGGAAGATTGGAAGGGATAGGCAAGGAAGAGGGAAGGGTGCGGCCTTGGCCTTAAGTTAGGTACCATCCCGGCATTCGCCTGGAGGAGAAGTGGGAAACCACGGAAAACCACTTCCAGGATGGCTGAGGTGGGAATCGAACCCACCTCTACTCAGTTGACCTCCCGAGGCTGAGTGGACCCCGTTCCAGCCCTCGTACCACTTTTCAAATTTCGTGGCAGAGCCGGGAATCGAACCCGGACCTCCGGGGGTGGCAGCTAATCACGCTAACCACTACACCACAGAGGCGGCAACATGGTATCAAGTATCTTAAAAGTGTGCGAAGGGCGGGAATCGAACCCGGATCAACTGCTTGGAAGGCAACTATGCTCACCACTACACCACCATCGCACGTTGGCGTCAGAGCGGACTTCATTAATACACAAATTCTTCTCTAGTGACGTCACAAGAGAGCTAGAGTTATGTGTAATAAATTTACGTGTTCAGTTTCTAAGATAGTCCCGCCGATTGTAATGGAACCGAAGATCCGAAAAGTGTGCGATGGCCGGGAATCGAACCCGGATCAACTGCTTGGAAGGCAACTATGCTCACCATTCCACCACCATCGCACATAGGCACGTAAGCGAAATAGTATAGTACACAAGTTCTTCTTTAGTAACGTTTACGAAAGCTGAAGGTATGTATCATAAATTCACGAGTTCAGGTTACAAATTAGTTATGGAGAGTGTCATGGTATCGAATATGTCAATGGTGTGCGGTGGCCTGGAATCGAACCCACATCCACTGCTTGGAAGGCAACTATGCTAACCATTGCACAATCAGGGTAACATGGCATGCAAGCGAACTGCTTTAAAAAACACCCTCTTTTTAGTGACGTCATTAGATAGCCACAGGTATGTATCATAAATTCGCGTGTTCAGTTTGGATGTTAGTCCCGCCGAGTGTAAATGTACCTAAGATCTTAAAATCGTGCGATGGCTGGGAATCGAACGCGGATCGACTGCTTGGAAGGCAACTATGCTCACCATAACACCACAATCGCGCGTTGACACGCGAGCGAAGTACTTAAACACACAAATGCTTCCTTAGCGACGTCACATCGAAAGCTATAAGTTTGTATCATAAATTCAAGTGAACAGCTTCGAAGGTACTCTCGGAGAGTAACATGGTATCAAATATCTTAAAAGAACGATGGCCGGGAATCGAACCCGGATCAACTGCTTGGAAGGCAACTATGCTCACCATCACACCACCATCGCACGTTGGCGTCGGAGCGGACTCCATTAATACACAAATTCTTCTTTAGTGACGTCACAAGAAAGCTAGAGTTATGTATAACAAATTTACGTGTTCAGCTTCGAAGGTACTCTCGATGAGTGTAACGGTACAGAAGATCTTAAGTGTGTGGGATGGCCGGGAATCGAACCTGGATCAAACGCTTGGAAGGCGACTATGGTCACCATTACAAAATCTGCGCAAGTTGGCATGCGAGCATTCTGCTTTAAAAAAACACCTTTTTTTGTGACGTCACCAGAAAGCCACAGGTATGTATCATAAATTCACGTATTCAGTTTCTAAGATAGTCCCGCCGATTGTAATGGAACCGAAGATCCTAAAAGTGTGCGATGGCCGGGAATCGAACCCGGATCAACTGCTTGGAAGGCAACTATGCTCACCATTACACCACCATCGCACACAGGCAAGAGAGCGAACTGCTTTAGTACACAAGTTCTTCTTTAGTGACGTCACCCGAAAGCTGCAGGTTTTATCATAAATTCACGTGAACAGCTTCGAAGGTACTCTCGGAGAGTAACATCGTATCAAGTATCTTAAAGGTGCGCGATGGCCGTGAATCGAACCCGGATCAACTGCTTGGAAGGCAACTATGCTCACCACTACACCACCATCGCACGTTGGCGTCAGAGCGGACTTCATTAATACACAAATTCTTCTTTAGTGACGTCAAAAGAAAGCTAGAGTTATGTGTCATAAATTTACGTGTTCAGTTTCTAGGATAGTCCCGCCGATTGTAATGGAACCGAAGATCATAAAAGTGTGCGATGGCCGGGAATCGAACCCGGATCAACTGCTTGGAAGGCAACTATGCTCACCATTACACCACCATCGCACACAGGCAAGTCGGCGAACTGCTTTAGTACACAAGTTCTTCTTTAGTGACGTCACCCGAAAGCTGCAGATTTTATCATAAATTCACGTGAACAGCTTCGAAGGTACTCTCGGAGAGTAACATGGTATCAAGTATCTTAAAGGTGCGCGATGGCCGTGAATCGAACCCGGATCAACTGCTTGGAAGGCAACTATGCTCACCATTACACCACCATCGCACGTTGGCGTCAGAGCGGACTTCATTAATACACAAATTCTTCTTTATTGACGTCACAGGAAAGCTAGAGTTACGTGTCATAAATTTACGTGTTCAGTTTCTAAGATAGTCCCGCCGATTGTAATGGAACCGAAGATCCTAAAAGTGTGCGATGGCCGGGAATCGAACCCGGATCAACTGCTTGGAAGGCAACTATGCTCACCATTACACCACCATCGCACACATTCAAGTGAGCGAACTGCTTTAGTACACACGTTCTTCTTTAGTGACGTCGCCCGAAAGCTGCAGGTTTTATCATAAATTCACGTGGACAGCTTCGAAGGTACTCTCGGAGTGTAACATGGTATCAAGTATCTTAAACGTGTGCGATGGCCGGGAATCGAACCCGGATGAACTGCTTGGAACGCAACTATGCTCACCATTACACCACCATCGCACATGGGCACGTAAGCGAAATAGTTTAGTACACAAGTTCTTCTTTAGTAACGTTTACGAAAGCTGCAGGTATGTATCATAAATGCACGTGTTCAGGTTACAAATTACTTATGGAGAGTGTCATGGTATCGAATATGTCAATGGTGTGCGATGGCCTGGAATAGAACCCACATCCACTGCTTGGAAGGTACTCTCGGAGAGTAACATGGTATCAAGTATCTTAAAGGTGCGCGATGGCCGGGAATCGAACACGGATCAACTGCTTGGAAGGCAACTATGCTCACCATTACACCACCATCGCACGTTGGCTTCAGAGCGGACTTCATTAATACACAAATTCTTCTTTATTGACGTCACAGGAAAGCTAGAGTTATGTGTCATAAATTTACGTGTTCAGTTTCTAAGATAGTCCCGCCGATTGTAATGGAACCGAAGATCCTAAAAGTGTGCGATGGCCGGGAATCGAACCCGGATCAACTGCTTGGAAGGCAACTATGCTCACCATTACACCACCATCGCACACAGGCAAGTGAGCGAACTGCTTTAGTACACACGTTCTTCTTTAGTGACGTCACCCGAAAGCTGCAGGTTTTATCATAAATTCACGTGGACAGCTTCGAAGGTACTCTCGGAGTGTAACATGGTATCAAGTATCTTAAACGTGTGCGATGGCCTGCAATCGAACCCGGATGAACTGCTTGGAACGCAACTATGCTCACCATTACACCACCATCGCACATGGGCACGTAAGCGAAATAGTTTAGTACACAAGTTCTTCTTTAGTAACGTTTACGAAAGCTGCAGGTATGTATCATAAATGCACGTGTTCAGGTTACAAATTACTTATGGAGAGTGTCATGGTATCGAATATGTCAATGGTGTGCGATGGCCTGGAATAGAACCCACATCCACTGCTTGGAAGGCAACTATGCTAACCATTGCACAATCAGGGTAACATGGCATGCAAGCGAACTGCTTTAAAAAACACCCTCTTTTTAGTGACGTCATTAGATAGCCACAGGTATGTATCATAAATTCGCGTGTTCAGTTTGGATGTTAGTCCCGCCGAGTGTAAATGTACCGAAGATCTAAATATCTTGCGATGGCTGGGAATCGAACGCGGATCGACTGCTTGGAAGGCAACTATGCTCACCATAACAACACAATCGCGCGTTGACACGCGAGCGAAGTACTTAAAAACACAAATGCTTCCTTAGCGACGTCACCCGAAAGCTATAAGTTTGTATCATAAATTCACGTGAACAGCTTCGAAGGTACTCTCGGAGAGTAACATGGTATCAAGTATATTAAAGGTGCGCGATGGCCGGGAATCGAACCCGGATCAACTGCTTGGAAGGCAACTAAGCTCACCATTACACCACCATCGCACGTTGGCGTCAGAGCGGACTTCATTAATACACAAATTCTTCTTTATTGACGTCACGGGAAAGCTAGAGTTATGTGTCATAAATTTACGTGTTCAGTTTCTAAGATAGTCCCGCCGATTGTAATGGAACCGAAGATCCTAAAAGTGTGCGATGGCCGGGAATCGAACCCGGATCAACTGCTTGGAAGGCAACTATGCTCACCATTACACCACCATCGCACACAGGCAAGTGAGCGAACTGCTTTAGTACACATGTTCTTCTTTAGTGACGTCACCCGAAAGCTGCAGGTTTTATCATAAATTCACGTGAACAGCTTCGAAGGTACTCTCGGAGAGTAACATGGTATCAAGTATCTTAAAAGTGTGCGATGGCCGGGAATCGAACCCGGATCAACTGCTTGGAAGGCAACTACGCTCACCATTACACCACAATCGCGCGTTGACACGCGAGCGAAGTACTTAAACACACAAATGCTTCCTTAGCGACGTCACCCGAAAGCTATAAGTTTGTATCATAAATTCAAGTGAACAGCTTCGAAGGTACTCTCGGAGAGTAACATGGTATCAAGTATCTTAAAAGTGTGCGATGGCCGGGAATCGAACCCGGATCAACTGCTTGGAAGGCAACTATGCTCACCATTACACCACCATCGCACGTAGGCGCCAGAGCGGACTTCATTAACACACAAATTCTTCTTTAGTGACGTTACAAGAAAGCTAGAGTTATGTGTCATAAATTTACGTGTTCAGTTTCTAAGATAGTCCCGCCGATTGTAATGGAACCGAAGATCCTAAAAGTGTGCGATGGCCGGGAATCGAACCCGGATCAAGTGCTTGGAAGGCAACTATGCTCACCATAACACCACCATCGCACATAGGCTGGTAAGCGAAATAGTTTAGTACACAAGATCTTCTTTAGTAACGTTTACGAAAGCTGAAGGTATGTATCATAAATTCAGGTGTTCAGGTTACAAATTACTTATGGAGAGTGTCATGGTATCGAATATGTCAATGGTGTGCGATGGCCTGGAATCGAACCCACATCCACTGCTTGGAAGGCAACTTTGCTAACCATTGCACAATCAGGGTAACATGGCATGCAAGCGAACTGCTTTAAAGAACACCCTCTTTTTAGTGACGTCATTAGAAAGCCACAGGTATGTATCATAAATTCGCGTGTTCAGTTTGGATGTTAGTCCCGCCGAGTGTAAATGTACCTAAGATCTTAAAATCGTGCGATGGCCGGGAATCGAACCCGGATCAACTGCTTGGAAGGCAACTATGCTCACCATTACACCACCATCGCACACAGGCATGTCGGCGAACTGCTTTAGTACACAAGTTCTTCTTTAGTGACGTCACCCGAAAGCTGCAGGTTTTGTCATAAATTCACGTGAACAGCTTCGAAGGTACTCTCGGAGAGTAACATGGTATTATCATCATCATCATCATCTGTTTACCCTCCAGGTTCGGTTTTTCCCTCGGACTGAGCGAGGGATCCCACCTCTACCGCCTCAAGGGCAGTGTCCTGGAGCTTCAGACTCTTGGTCGGGGGATACAACTGGGGAGTATGACCAGTACCTCGCCCAGGCGGCCTCACCTGCTATGCTGAACAGGGGCCTTGTGGAGGGATGGGAAGATTGGAAGGGATAGGCAAGGAAGAGGGAAGGGTGCGGCCGTGGCCTTAAGTTAGGTACCATCCCGGCATTCGCCTGGAGGAGAAGTGGGAAACCACGGAAAACCACTTCCAGGATGGCTGAGGTGGGAATCGAACCCACCTCTACTCAGTTGACCTCCCGAGGCTGAGTGGACCCCGTTCCAGCCCTCGTACCACTTTTCAAATTTCGTGGCAGAGCCGGGAATCGAACCCGGACCTCCGGGGGTGGCAGCTAATCACGCTAACCACTACACCACAGAGGCGGCAACATGGTATCAAGTATCTTAAAAGTGTGCGAAGGCCGGGAATCGAACCCGGATCAACTGCTTGGAAGGCAACTATGCTCACCACTACACCACCATCGCACGTTGGCGTCAGAGCGGACTTCATTAATACACAAATTCTTCTCTAGTGACGTCACAAGAGAGCTAGAGTTATGTGTAATAAATTTACGTGTTCAGTTTCTAAGATAGTCCCGCCGATTGTAATGGAACCGAAGATCCGAAAAGTGTGCGATGGCCGGGAATCGAACCCGGATCAACTGCTTGGAAGGCAACTATGCTCACCATTCCACCACCATCGCACATCGGCAAGTGAGCGAACTGCTTTAGTACACATGTTCTTCTTTAGTGACGTCACCCGAAAGCTGCAGGTTTTATCATAAGTTCACGTGAACAGCTCGAAGGTACTCTCGGAGAGTAACATGGTATCAAGTATCTTAAAAGTGTGCGATGGCCGGGAATCGAACCCGGATCAACTGCTTGGAAGGCAACTACGCTCACCATTACACCACAATCGCGCGTTGACACGCGAGCGAAGTACTTAAACACACAAATGCTTCCTTAGCGACGTCACCCGAAAGCTATAAGTTTGTATCATAAATTCAAGTGAACAGCTTCGAAGGTACTCTCGGAGAGTAACATGGTATGAAGTATCTTAAAAGTGTGCGATGGCCGGGAATCGAACCCGGATCAACTGCTTGGAAGGCAACTATGCTCACCATTACACCACCATCGCACGTAGGCGTCAGAGCGGACTTCATTAACACACAAATTCTTCTTTAGTGACGTTACAAGAAAGCTAGAGTTATGTGTCATAAATTTACGTGTTGTCCGCCTCTGTGGTGTAGTGGTTAGCGTGATTAGCTGCCACCCCCGGAGGTCCGGGTTCGATTCCCGGCTCTGCCACGAAATTTGTAAAGTGGTACGAGGGCTGGAACGGGGTCCACTCAGCCTCGGGAGGTCAACTGAGTAGAGGTGGGTTCGATTCCCACCTCAGCCATCCTCGAAGTGGTTTTCCGTGGGTTCCCACTTTTCCTCCAGGCGAATGCCGGGATGGTACCTAACTTAAGGCCACGGCCGCTTCCTTCCCTCTTCCTTGCCTATCCCATCCGATCTTCCCATCCCTCCACAAGGCCCCTGTTCAGCATAGCAGGTGAGGCCGCCTGGGCGAGGTACTGGTCATTCTCCCCAGTTGTATCCCACGACCAAGAGTCTGGAGCTCCAGGACACTGCCCTTGAGGCGGTAGAGGTGGGATCCCTCGCTGAGTCCGGGGGAAAAACCGAACCTGGAGGATAAACAGATGATGATGATGATGAAATTTACGTGTTCAGTTTCTAAGATAGTCCCGCCGATTGTAATGGAACCGGAGATCCTAAAAGTGTGCGATGGCCGGGAATCGAACCCGGATCAAGTGCTTGGAAGGCAACTATGCTCACCATTACACCACCATCGCACACAGGCATGTCGGCGAACTGCTTTAGTACACAAGTTCTTCTTTAGTGACGTCACCCGAAAGCTGCAGGTTTTGTCATAAATTCACGTGAACAGCTTCGAAGGTACTCTCGGAGAGTAACATGGTATTATCATCATCATCATCATCTGTTTACCCTCCAGGTTCGGTTTTTCCCTCGGACTGAGCGAGGGATCCCACCTCTACCGCCTCAAGGGCAGTGTCCTGGAGCTTCAGACTCTTGGTCGGGGGATACAACTGGGGAGTATGACCAGTACCTCGCCCAGGCGGCCTCACCTGCTATGCTGAACAGGGGCCTTGTGGAGGGATGGGTAGATTGGAAGGGATAGGCAAGGAAGAGGGAAGGGTGCGGCCGTGGCCTTAAGTTAGGTACCATCCCGGCATTCGCCTGGAGGAGAAGTGGGAAACCACGGAAAACCACTTCCAGGATGGCTGAGGTGGGAATCGAACCCACCTCTACTCAGTTGACCTCCCGAGGCTGAGTGGACCCCGTTCCAGCCCTCGTACCACTTTTCAAATTTCGTGGCAGAGCCGGGAATCGAACCCGGACCTCCGGGGGTGGCAGCTAATCACGCTAACCACTACACCACAGAGGCGGCAACATGGTATCAAGTATCTTAAAAGTGTGCGAAGGCCGGGAATCGAACCCGGATCAACTGCTTGGAAGGCAACTATGCTCACCACTACACCACCATCGCACGTTGGCGTCAGAGCGGACTTCATTAATACACAAATTCTTCTCTAGTGACGTCACAAGGGAGCTAGAGTTATGTGTCATAAATTTACGTGTTCAGTTTCTAAGATAGTCCCGCCGATTGTAATGGAACCGAAGATCCGAAAAGTGTGCGATGGCCGGGAATCGAACCCGGATCAACTGCTTGGAAGGCAACTATGCTCACCATTCCACCACCATAGCACATAGGCACGTAAGCGAAATAGTATAGTACACAAGTTCTTCTTTAGTAACGTTTACGAAAGCTGAAGGTATGTATCATAAATTCACGAGTTCAGGTTACAAATTAGTTATGGAGAGTGTCATGGTATCGAATATGTCAATGGTGTGCGGTGGCCTGGAATCGAACCCACATCCACTGCTTGGAAGGCAACTATGCTAACCATTGCACAATCAGGGTAACATGGCATGCAAGCGAACTGCTTTAAAAAACACCCTCTTTTTAGTGACGTCACTAGATAGCCACAGGTATGTATCATAAATTCGCGTGTTCAGTTTGGATGTTAGTCCCGCCGAGTGTAAATGTACCTAAGATCTTAAAATCGTGCGATGGCTGGGAATCGAACGCGGATCGACTGCTTGGAAGGCAACTATGCTCACCATAACACCACAAACGCGCGTTGACACGCGAGCGAAGTACTTAAACACACAAATGCTTCCTTAGCGACGTCACATCGAAAGCTATAAGTTTGTATCATAAATTCAAGTGAACAGCTTCGAAGGTACTCTCGGAGAGTAACATGGTATCAAATATCTTAAAAGAACGATGGCCGGGAATCGAACCCGCATCAACTGCTTGGAAGGCAACTATGCTCACCATCACACCACCATCGCACGTTGGCGTCGGAGCGGACTCCATTAATACACAAATTCTTCTTTAGTGACGTCACAAGAAAGCTAGAGTTATGTATAACAAATTTACGTGTTCAGCTTCGAAGGTACTCTCGATGAGTGTAACGGTACAGAAGATCTTAAGTGTGTGGGATGGCCGGGAATCGAACCTGGATCAAACGCTTGGAAGGCGACTATGGTCACCATTACAAAATCTGCGCAAGTTGGCATGCGAGCATTCTGCTTTAAAAAAACACCTTTTTTTGTGACGTCACCAGAAAGCCACATGTATGTATCATAAATTCACGTATTCAGTTTCTAAGATAGTCCCGCCGATTGTAATGGAACCGAAGATCCTAAAAGTGTGCGATGGCCGGGAATCGAGCCCGGATCAACTGCTTGGAAGGCAACTATGCTCACAATTACACCACCATCGCACATGGGCACGTAAGCGAAATAGTTTAGTACACAAGTTCTTCTTTAGTAACGTTTACGAAAGCTGCAGGTATGTATCATAAATGCACGTGTTCAGGTTACAAATTACTTATGGTGAGTGTCATGGTATCGAATATGTCAATGGTGCGCGATGGCCTGGAATAGAACCCACATCCACTGCTTGGAAGGAAACTATGCTAACCATTGCACAATCAGGGTAACATGGCATGCAATCGAACTGCTTTAAAAAACACCCTCTTTTTAGTGACGTCATTAGAAGGCCACAGGTATGTATCATAAATTCGCGTGTTCAGTTTGCATGATAGTCCCGCCGAGTGTAAATGTATCGAAGATCTTAAAATCGTGCGATGGCCAGGAATCGAACCCGGATCAACTGCTTGGAAGGCAACTATGCTCACCATTACACCACCATCGCACATTGGCATGTGAGCGAACTGCTTTAGTACGCATGTTCTTCTTTAGTGACGTCACCTGAAAGCTGCAGGTTTTATTATAAATTCACGTGAACAGCTTCGAAGGTACTCTCGGAGAGTAACATGGTATCAAGTATCTTAAAAGCGTGCGATGGCCGGGAATCGAACCCGAATCAACTGCTTGGAAGGCAACTATGCTCACCATTACACCACCATCGCACGTAGGCGTCAGAGCGGACTACATTAACACACAAATTCTTCTTTAGTGACGTTACAAGAAAGCTAGAGTTATGTGTCATAAATTTACGTGTTCAGTTTCTAAGATAGTCCCGCCGATTGTAATGGAACCGAAGATCCTAAAAGTGTGCGATGGCCGGGAATCGAACCCGGATCAAGTGCTTGGAACTCAACTATATTCACCATAAGACCACCATCGCACATAGGCAGGTAAGCGAAATAGTTTAGTACACAAGATCTTCTTTAGTAACGTTTACGAAAGCTGAAGGTATGTATCATAAATTCAGGTGTTCAGGTTACAAATTACTTATGGAGAGTGTCATGGTATCGAATATGTCAATGGTGTGCGATGGCCTGGAATCGAACCCACATCCACTGCTTGGAAGGCAACTATGCTAACCATTGCACAATCAGGGTAACATGGCATGCAAGCGAACTGCTTTAAAGAACACCCTCTTTTTGGTGACGTCATTAGAAAGCCACAGGTATGTATCATAAATTCGCGTGTTCAGTTTGGATGTTAGTCCCGCCGAGTGTAAATGTACCTAAGATCTTAAAATCGTGCGATGGCCGGGAATCGAACCCGGATCAACTGCTTGGAAGGCAACTATGCTCACCATTACACCACCATCGCACACAGGCATGTCGGCGAACTGCTTTAGTACACAAGTTCTTCTTTAGTGACGTCACCCGAAAGTTGCAGGTTTTGTCATATATTCACGTGAACAGCTTCGAAGGTACTCTCGGAGAGTAACATGGTATCAAGTATCTTAAAAGTGTGCGAAGGCCGGGTATCGAACCCGGATCAACTGCTTGGAAGGCAACTATGCTCACCATTACACCACCATCGCACGTAGGCATCAGAGCGGACTTCATTAATACACAAATTCTTCTTTAGTGACGTCACAAGAAAGCTAGAGTTATGTGTCATACATTTACGTGTTCAGTTTCTAAGATAGTCCCGCCGAATCTAATGGAACCGAAGATCCTAAAAGTGTGCGATGGCCGGGAATCGAACCCGGATCAACTGCTTGGAAGGCAAGTATGCTCACCATTACACCAACATCGCACATGGGCATGCAAGCGAAATAGTTTAGTACACAAGTTCTTCTTTAGTAACGTTTACGAAAGCTGCAGGTATGTATCATAAATGCACGTGTTCAGGTTACAAATTACTTATGGAGAGTGTCATGGTATCGAATATGTCAATGGTGCGCGATGGCCTGGAATAGAACCCACATCCACTGCTTGGAAGGCAACTATGCTAACCATTGCACAGTGAGGGCAACATGGCATGCAAGCGAACTGCTTTAAAAAAACACCCTCTTTTCAGTGACGTCATTAGAAAGCCACAGGTATGGATCATAAATTCACGTGTTCAGTTTGGATGTTAGTCCCGCCGAGTGTAAATGTACCGAAGATCTTAAAATATTGCGATGGCCGGGAATCGAACCCGGATCAACTGCTTGGAAGGCAACTATGCTCACCATTACACCACCATCGCACACAGGCAAGTGAGCGAACTGCTTTAGTACACACGTTCTTCTTTATTGACGTCACCCGAAAGCTGCAGGTTTTATCATGAATTCACGTGAACAGCTTCGAAGGTACTCTCGGAGTGTAACATGGTATCAAGTATCTTAAAAGTGTGCGATGGCCGGGAATCGAACCCGGACGAACTGCTTGGAAGGCAACTATGCTCACCATCACACCACCATCGCACGTTGGCTTCGAAGCGGACTCCATTAATACACAAATTCTTCTTTAGTGACGTCACAAGAAAGCTAGAGTTATGTATAACAAATTTACGTGTTCAGCTTCGAAGGTACTCTCGATGAGTGTAACGGAAACGAAGATCTTAAGAGTGTGGGATGGCCGGGAATCGAACCCGGATCAAACGCTTGGAAGGCAACTATGGTCACCATTACAAAATCTGCGCAACTTGGCATGCGAGCATTCTGCCTTAAAACACACCTTTTTTTTAGTGACGTCACCAGAAAGCCACAGGTACGTATCATAAATTCACGTATTCAGTTTCTAAGATAGTCCCGCCGATTGTAATGGAACCGAAGATCCTAAAAGTGTGCGATGGCCGGGAATCGAACCCGGATCAACTGCTTGGAAGGCACCTATGCTCACCATTACACCACCATCGCACATGGGCACGTAAGCGAAATAGTTTAGTACACAAGTTCTTCCTTAGTAACGTTTACGAAAGCTGCAGGTATGTATCATAAATGCACGTGTTCAGGTTACAAATTACTTATGGAGAGTGTCATGGTATCGAATATGTCAATGGTGCGCGATGGCCTGGAATAGAACCCACATCCACTGCTTGGAAGGCAACTATGCTAACCATTGCACAATCAGGGTAACATGGCATGCAATCGAACTGCTTTAAAAAACGCCCTCTTTTTAGTGACGTCATTAGAAGGCCACAGGTATGTATCATAAATTCGCGTGTTCAGTTTGCATGATAGTCCCGCCGAGTGTAAATGTATCGAAGATCTTAATATCGTGCGATGGCCAGGAATCGAACCCGGATCAATTGCCTGGAAGGCAACTATGCTCACCATTACACCACCATCGCACATTGGCATGTGAGCGAACTGCTTTAGTACACATGTTCTTCTTTAGTGATGTCACCCGAAAGCTGCAGGTTTTATCATCAATTCACGTGAACAGCTTCGAAGGTACTCTCGGAGAGTAACATGGTATCAAGTATCTTAAAAGCGTGCGATGGCCGGGAATCGAACCCGGATCAACTGCTTGGAAGGCAACTATGCTCACCATCACACCACCATCGCACGTTGGCGTCGGAGCGGACTCCATTAATACACAAATTCTTCTTTAGTGACGTCACAAGAAAGCTAGAGTTATGTATAACAAATTTACGTGTTCAGCTTCGAAGGTACTCTCGATGAGTGTAACGGAACAGAAGATCTTGAGAGTGTGGGATGGCCGGGAATCGAACCTGGATCAAACGCTTTGAAGGCGACTATGGTCACCATTACAAAATCTGCGCAACTTGGCATGCGAGCATTCTGCTTTAAAACACACCTTTTTTGTGACGTCACCAGAAAGCCACAGGTATGTATCATAAATTCACGTATTCAGTTTCTAAGATAGTCCGGCCGATTGTGATGGAACCGAAGATCCTAAAAGTGTGCGATGGCCGGGAATCGAACCCGGATCAACTGCTTGGAAGGCAAGTATGCTCACCATTATAAGACCATCGCACATGGGCATGTAAGCGAAATAGTTTAGTACACAAGTTCTTCTTTAGTAACGTTTACGAAAGCTGTAGGTATGTATCATAAATGCACGTGTTCAGGTTACAAATTACTTATGGAGAGTGTCATGGTATCGAATATGTCAATGGTGTGCAATGGCCTGGAATAGAACCCACATCCACTGCTTGGAAGGCAACTATGCTAACCATTGCACAATCAGGGTAACATGGCATGCAAGCGAACTGCTTTAAAAAAACACCCTCTTTTTAGTGACGTCATTAGAAAGCCACAGGTATGGATCATAAATTCACGTGTTCAGTTTGGATGTTAGTCCCGCAGAGTGTAAATGTACCGAAGATATTAAAATCGTGCGATGGCCGGGAATCGAACCCGGATCAACTGCTTGGAAGGCAACTATGCTCACCATTACACCACCATCGCACACAGGCAAGTGAGCGAACTGCTTTAGTACACAAGTTCTTCTTTAGTGACGTCACCCGAAAGCTGCAGGTTTTATCATAAATTCACGTGAACAGCTTCGCAGGTACTCTCGGAGAGTAACATGGTATCAAGTATCTTAAAAGTGTGCGATGGCCGGGAATGGAACCAGGATCAACTGCTTTTAAGGCAACTATGCTCACCATTACACCACCAACGCACGTAGGCGTCAGAGCGGACTTCATTAACACACAAATTCTTCTTTAGTGACGTCACAAGAAAGCTAGAGTTATGTGTCATAAATTTACGTGTTCAGTTTCTAAGATAGTCCCGCCGATTGTAATGGAACCGAAGATCCTAAAAGTGTGCGATGGCCGGGAATCGAACCCGGATCAAGTGCTTGGAAGGCAACTATATTCACCATTACACCACCATCGCACATAGGCTCGTAAGCGAAATAGTTTAGTACACAAGTTCTTCTTTAGTAACGTTTACGAAAGCTGAAGGTATGTATCATAAATTCACGTGTTAAGGTTACAAATTACTTATGGAGAGTGTCATGGTATCGAATATGTCAATGGTGTGCGATGGCCTGGAATCGAACCCACATCCACTGCTTGGAAGGCAACTATGCTAACCATTGCACAATCAGGGTAACATAGCATGCAAGCGAACTGCTTTAAAGAACACCCTCTTTTTAGTGACGTCATAAGAAAGCCACAGGTATGTATCATAAATTCGCGTGTTCAGTTTGGATGTTAGTCCCGCCGAGTGTAAATGTACCTAAGATCTTAAAATCGTGCGATGGCCGGGAATCGAACCCGGATCAACTGCTTGGAAGGCAACTATGCTCACCATTACACCACCATCGCACACAGGCAAGTCGGCGAACTGCTTTAGTACACATGTTCTTCTTTATTGACGTCACCCGAAAGCTGCAGGTTTTGTCATAAATTCACGTGAACAGCTTCGAAGGTACTCTCGTAGAGTAACATGGTATCAAATATCTTAAATGAACGATGGCCGGGAATCGAACCCGGATCAACTGCTTGGAAGGCAACTATGCTCACCATCACACCACCATCGCACGTTGGCGTCGGAGCGGACTCCATTAACACACAAATTCTTCTTTATTGACGTCACAGGAAAGCTAGAGTTATGTGTCATAAATTTACGTGTTCAGTTTCTAAGATAGTCCCGCCGATTGTAATGGAACCGAAGATCCTAAAAGTGTGCGATGGCCGGAAATCGAACCCGGATCAACTGCTTAGAAGGCAACTATGCTCACCATTACACCACCATCGCACACAGGCAAGTGAGCGAACTGCTTTAGTACACACGTTCTTCTTTAGTGACGTCACCCGAAAGCTGCAGGTTTTATCATTAATTCTCGTGGACAGCTTCGAAGGTACTCTCGGAGTGTAACATGGTATCAAGTATCTTAAAGTGTGCGATGGCCGGGAATCGAACCCGGATGAACTGCTTGGAAGGCAACTATGCTCACCATTACACCACCATCGCACATGGGCACGTAAGCGAAATAGTTTAGTGCAAAAGTTCTTCTTTAGTAACGTTTACGAAAGCTGCAGGTATGTATCATAAATGCACGTGTTCAGGTTACAAATTACTTATGGAGAGTGTCATGGTATCGAATATGGCAATGGTGTGCGATGGCCTGGAATAGAACCCACATCCACTGCTTGGAAGGCAACTATGCTAACAATGCACAATCAGGGTAACATGGCATGCAATCGAACTGCTTTAAAAAACACCCTCTTTTTAGTGACGTCATTAGAAGGCCACAGGTATGTATCATAAATTCGCGTGTTCAGTTTGCATGTTAGTCCCGCCAAGTGTAAATGTACCGATGATCTTAAAATCGTGCGATGGCCGG
Source organism: Anabrus simplex (assembly GCF_040414725.1). Taxonomy (NCBI): domain Eukaryota; kingdom Metazoa; phylum Arthropoda; class Insecta; order Orthoptera; family Tettigoniidae; genus Anabrus; species Anabrus simplex. The sequence goes on along the minus strand of NC_090265.1, from coordinate 629,079,460 downwards.
GAATCGAACCCGGAATAACTGCTTGGAAGGCAACTATGCTCACCATTACACCACCATCGCACACAGGCAAGTGAGCGAACTGCTTTAGTACACACGTTCTTCTTTAGTGACGTCACCCGAAAGCTGCAGGTTTTATCATAAATTCACGTGAACAGCTTCGAAGGTACTCTCGGAGTGTAACATGGTATCAAGTATCTTAAAAGTGTGCGATGGACGGGAATCGAACGCGGATGAACTGCTTGGAAGGCAACTATGCTCACCATCACACCACCATCGCACGTTGGCTTCGGAGCGGACTCCATTAATACACAAATTCTTCTTTAGTGACGTCACAAGAAAGCTAGAGTTATGTATAACAAATTTACGTGTTCAGCTTCGAAGATACTCTCGATGAGTGTAACGGAACCGAAGATCTTAAGAGTGTGGGATGGCCGGGAATCGAACCTGGATCAAACGCTTGGAAGGCGACTATGGTCACCATTACAAAATCTACCCAACGTGGCATGCGAGCATTCTGCTTTAAAACACACCTTTTTTTTGTGACGTCACCAGAAAGCCACAGGTATGTATCATAAATTCACGTATTCAGTTTCTAAGATAGTCCGGCCGATTGTGATGGAACCGAAGATCCTAAAAGTGTGCGATGGCCGGGAATCGAACCCGGATCAACTGCTTGGAAGGCAAGTATGCTCACCATTACACCACCATCGCACATGGGCACGTAAGCGAAATAGTTTAGTACACAAGATCTTCTTTAGTAACGTTTACGAAAGCTGCAGGTATGTATTATAAAAGCACGTGTTCAGGTTACAAATTACTTATGGAGAGTGTCATGGTATCGAATATGTCAATGGTGTGCAATGGCCTGGAATAGAACCCACATCCACTGCTTGGAAGGCAACTATGCTAACCATTGCACAATCAGGGTAACATGGCATGCAAGCGAACTGCTTTAAAAAAACACCCTCTTTTTAGTGATGTCGTTAGAAAGCCACAAGTATGGATCATGAATTCACGTGTTCAGTCTGGATGTTAGTCCCGCCGAGTGTAAATGCACCGAAGATCTTAAAAACGTGCGATGGCCGGGAATCGAACCCGGATTTACTGCTTGGAAGGCAACTATGCTCACCATTATACCACCATCGCACACAGGCAAGTGAGCGTACTGCATTAGTACACAAGTTCTTCTTTAGTGACGTCACCCGAAAGCTGCAGGTTTTATCATAAATTCACGTGAACAGCTTCGCAGGTACTCTCGGAGAGTAACATGGTATCAAGTATCTTAAAAGTGTGCGATGGCCGGGAATCGAACCCGGATCAACTGCTTGGAAGGCAACTATGCTCACCATTACACCACCATCGCACGTTGGCGTCAGAGCGGACTTCATTAATACACAAATTCTTCTTTAGTGACGTCACAAGAAAGCTAGAGTTATGTGTCATATATTAACGTGTTCAGTTTCTAAGATAGCCCCGCCGATTGTAATGGAACCGAAGATCCTAAAAGTGTGCGATGGCCGGGAATCGAACCCGGATCAACTGCTTGGAAGGCAACTATGCTCACCATTACACCACCATCGCACACAGGCAAGTGAGCGTACTGCATTAGTACACAAGTTCTTCTTTAGTGACGTCACCCGAAAGCTGCAGGTTTTATCATAAATTCACGTGGACAGCTTCGAAGGTACTCTCGGAGTGTAACATGGTATCAAGTATATTAAACGTGTGCGATGGCCGGGAATCGAACCCGGATGAACTGCTTGCAAGGCAACTATGCTCACCATTACACCACCATCGCACATGGGCACGTAAGCGAAATAGTTTAGTGCACAAGTTCTTCTTTAGTAACGTTTACGAAAGCTGCAGGTATGTATCATAAATGCACGTGTTCAGGTTACAAATTACTTATGGAGAGTGTCATGGTATCGAATATGTCAATGGTGTGCGATGGCCTGGAATAGAACCCACATCCACTGCTTGGAAGGCAACTATGCTAACCATTGCACAATCAGGGTAACTTGGCATGCAAGCGAACTGCTTTAAAAAACACCCTCTTTTTAGTGACGTCATTAGAAGGCCACAGGTATGTATCATAAATTCGCGTGTTCAGTTTGGATGTTAGTCCCGCCGAGTGTAAATGTACCGAATATCTTAAAATCGTGCGATGGCCGGGAATCGAACCCGGTTCAACTGCTTGGAAGGCAACTATGCTCACCATTACACCACCATCGCACGTTGACGTCAGAGCGGACTTCATTAATACACAAATTCTTCTTTAGTGACGTCACATGAAAGCTAGAATTATGTGTCATAAATTTACGTGTTCAGTTTCTAAGATATTCCCGCCGATTGTAATGGAACCGAAAATCCTAAAAGTGTGCGATGGCCGGGAATCGAAAACGGATGAACTGCTTGGAAGGCAGCTATGCTCACCATTACACCACCATCGCACATAGGCGCGTAAGAGAAATAGTTTTTTTTTTTTTTTGCTATGGGCTTTACGTCGCACCGACACAGATAGGTCTTATGGCGACGATGGGATAGGAAAGGCCTAGGAGTTGGAAGGAAGCGGCCGTGGCCTTAATTAAGGTACAGCCCCAGCATTTGCCTGGTGTGAAAATGGGAAACCACGGAGAACCATTTTCAGGGCTGCCGATAGTGGGATTCGAACCTACTATCTCCCGGATGCAAGCTCACAGCCGCGCGCCTCTACGCGCACGGCCAGCTCGCCCGGTGAGAAATAGTTTAGTACACAAGTTCTTCTTTAGTAACGTTTACGAAAGCTGAAGGTATGTATCATAAATTCACGTGTTCAGGTTACAAATTACTTATGGAGAGTGTCATGGTATCGAATATGTCAATGGTGTGCAATGGCCTGGAATCGAACCCACATCCACTGCTTGGAAGGCAACTATGCTAACCATTGCACAATCAGGGTAACATCGCATGCAAGCGAACTGCTTTAAAAAACACCCTCTTTTTAGTGACGTCATTAGATAGCCACAGGTATGTATCATAAATTCGCGTGTTCAGTTTGGATGTTAGTTCCGCCGAGTGTAAATGTACCGAAGATCTAAATATCTTGCGATGGCTGGGAATCGAACGCGGATCGACTGCTTGGAAGGCAACTATGCTCACCATAACACCACAATCGCGCGTTGACACGCGAGCGAAGTACTTAAACACACAAATGCTTCCTTAGCGACGTCACCCGAAAGCTATAAGTTTGTATCATAAATTCAAGTGAACAGCTTCGAAGGTACTCTCGGAGAGTAACATGGTATCAAATATCTTAAAAGAACGATGGCCGGGAATCGAACCCGGATTAACTGCTTGGAAGGCAACTATGCTCACCATCACACCACCATCGCACGTTGGCGTCGGAGCGGACTCCATTAATACACAAATTCTTCTTTAGTGACGTCACAAGAAAGCTAGAGTTATGTATAACCAATTTACGTGTTCAGCTCGAAGGTACTCTCGATGAGTGTAACGGAACAGAAGATCTTAAGAGAGTGGGATGGCCGGGAATCGAACCTGGATCAAACGCTTGGAAGGCGACTATGTTCACCATTACAAAATCTGCGCAACTTGGCATGCGAGCATTCTGCTTTAAAACACACCTTTTTTCTGTGACGTCACCAGAAAGCCACAGGTATGTATCATAAATTCACGTATTCAGTTTCTAAGATAGTCCGGCCGATTGTGATGGAACCGAAGATCCTAAAAGTGTGCGATGGCCGGGAATCGAACCCGGATCAACTGCTTGGAAGGCAAGTATGCTCACCATTATACCACCATCGCACATGGGCACGTAAGCGAAATAGTTTAGTACACAAGTTCTTCTTTAGTAACGTTTACGAAAGCTGCAGGTATGTATCATAAATGCACGTGTTCAGGTTACAAATTACTTACGGAGGATGTCATGGTATCGAATATGTCAATGGTGTGCGATGGCCTGGAATAGAACCCACATCCACTCCTTGGAAGGCAACTATGCTAACAATGCAAATCAGGGTAACATGGCATGCAATCGAACTGCTTTAAAAAAACACCCTCTTTCTAGTGACGTCATTAGAAGGCCACAGGTATGTATCATAAATTCGCGTGTTCAGTTTGCACGTTAGTCCCGCCGAGTGTAAATGTACCGAAGATCTTAAAATCGTGCGATGGCCGGGAATCGATCCCGGATCAACTGCTTGGGTCCGCCTCTGTGGTGTAGTGGTTAGCGTGATTAGCTGCCACCCCCGGAGGCCCGGGTTCGATTCCCGGCTCTGCCACGAAAATTTGAAAGGTGGTATGAGGGCTGGAACGGGGTCCACTCAGCCTCGGGAGGTCAACTGAGTAGAGGTGGGTTCGATTCCCACCTCAGCCATCCTGGAAGTGGTTTTCCGTGGTTTCCCACTTCTCCTCCAGGCGAATGCCGGGATGGTACCTAACATAAGGCCACGGCCGCTTCCTTCCCTCTTCCTTGCCTATCCCTTCCAATCTTCCCATCCCTCCACAAGGCCCCTGTTCAGCATAGCAGGTGAGGCCGCCTGGGCGAGGTACTGGTCATTCTCCCCAGTTGTATCCCCGACCAAGAGTCTGAAGCTCCAGGACACTGCCCTTGAGGCGGTAGAGGTGGGATCCCTCGCTGTGTCCGAGGGAACAGCCGACCCTGGAGGGTAAACAGATGATGATGATGATGATCAACTGCTTGGAAGGCAACTATGCTCACCTTTACACCACCATCGCACCTAGGAAAGTGAGCGAACTGCTTTAGTACACATGTTCTTCTTTATTGACGTCACCCGAAAGCTGCACGTTTTATCATAAGTTCACGTGAACAGCTTCGAAGGTACTCTCGGAGTGTAACATGGTATCAAGTATCTTAAAAGTGTGCGATGGCCCGGAATCGAACCCGGATCAACTGCTTGGAAGGCAACTACGCTCACCATTACACCACCATCGCACGTTGGCGTCAGAGCGGACTTCATTATTACAAAAATTCTTCTTTAGTGACGTCACAAGAAAGCTAGAGTTATGTGTCATAAATTTACGTGTTCAGTTTCTAAGATAGTCCGGCCGATTGTAATGGAACCGAAGATTCTAAACGTGTGCGATGGCCGGGAATCGAACCCGGATGAACTGCTTGGAAGGCAAGTATGCTCACCATTGCACCACCATCGCACATGGGCACGTAAGCGAAATAGTTTAGTACACAAGTTGTTCTTTAGTAACGTTTACGAAAGCTGCAGGTATGTATCATAAACGCACGTGTTCACGTTACAAATTACTTATGGAGAGTGTCATGGTATCGAATATGTCAATGGTGTGCGATGGCCTGGAATAGAACCCACATCCACTGCTTGGAAGGCAACTATGCTAACCATTGCACAATCAGGGTAACTTGGCATGCAAGCGAACTGCTTTAAAAAACACACTCTTCTTAGTGACGTCATTAGAAAGCCACAGGTATGTATCATAAATTCGCGTGTTCAGTTTGGATGTTAGTCCCGCCGAGTGTAAATGTACCGAATATCTTAAAATCGTGCGATGGCCGGGAATCGAACCCGGTTCAACTGCTTGGAAGGCAACTATGGTCACCATTACACCACCATCGCACAGGGGCAAGTGGGCGTACTGCTTCAGTACACAAGTTCTTCTTTAGTGACGTCACCCGAAAGCTGCAGGTTTTATCATAAATTCACGTGAACAGCTTCGAAGGTACTCCCGGAGAGTAACATGGTTTCAAATATCTTAAAAGAACGATGGCCGGGAATCGAACCCGGATCAACTGCTTGGAAGGCAACTATGCTCACCATCACACCACCATCGCACGTTGGCGTCGGAGCGGACTCCATTAATACACAAATTCTTCTTTAGTGACGTCACAAGAAAGCTAGAGTTATGTATAACAAATTTACGTGTTCTGCTTCGAAGGTACTCTCGATGAGTGTAACGGAACAGAAGATCTTAAGAGAGTGGGATGGCCGGGAATCGAACCTGGATCAAACGCTTGGAAGGCGACTATGGTCACCATTACAAAATCTGCGCAACTTGGCATGCGAGCATTCTGCTTTAAAACACACCTTTTTTTGTGACGTCACCAGAAAGCCACAGGTATGTATCATAAATTCACGTATTCAGTTTCTAAGATAGTCCGGCCGATTGTGATGGAACCGAAGATCTTAAAATCGTGCGATGGACGGGAATCGAACCCGGATCAACTGCTTGGAAGGCAACTATGCTCACCATTACACCGCCATCGCACACAGGCAAGTCGGCGAACTGCTTTAGTACACAAGTTCTTCTTTAGTGACGTCACCCGAAAGCTGCAGGTTTTGTCATAAATTCACGTGAACAGCTTCGAAGGTTCTCTCGGAGAGTAACATGGTATCAAGTATCTTAAAAGTGTGCGATGGCCGGGAATCGAACCCGGATCAACTGCTTGGAAGGCAACTATGCTCACCACTACACCACCATCGCACGTTGGCGTCAGAGCGGACTTCATTAATACACAAATTCTTCTTTAGTGACGTCACAAGAAAGCTAGAGTTATGTGTCATAAATTTACGTGTTCATTTTCTAAGATAGTCCCGCCGATTGTAATGGAACCGAAGATCCTAAAATTGTGCGATGGCCGGGAATCGAACCCGGATCAACTGCTTGGAAGGCAACTATGCTCACCATTCCACCACCATCGCACATAGGCACGTAAGCGAAATAGTTTAGTACACAAGTTCTTCTTTAGTAACGTTTACGAAAGCTGAAGGTATGTATCATAAATTCACGAGTTCAGGTTACAAATTACTTATGGAGAGTGTCATGGTATCGAATATGTCAATGGTGTGCGGTGGCCTGGAATCGAACCCACATCCACTGCTTTGAAGGCAACTATGCTAACCATTGCACAATCAGGGTAACATGGCATGCAAGCGAACTGCTTTTAAAAAACACCCTCTTTTTAGTGACGTCTCCCGAAAGCCACAGGTCATCATCATCATCTGTTTACCCTCCAGGTTCGGTTTTTCCCTCGGACTCAGCGAGGGATCCCACCTCTACCGCCTCAAGGGCAGTGTTCTGGAGCTTCAGACTCTTCGTCGTGGGATAGAACTGGGGAGTATGACCAGTACCTCGCCCAGGCGCCCTCACCAGCTATGGTGAACAGGGGCCTTGTAGGGGGATGGGAAGATTGGAAGGGATAGGCAAGGATGAGGGAAGGAAGCGGCCGTGGCCTTAAGTTAGGGACCATCCCGGCATTCGCCTGGAGGTGAAGTGGGAAACCACGGAAAACCACTTCGCGGATGGCTGAGGTGGGAATCGAACCCACCTCTACTCAGTTGACCTCCCGAGGCCGAGTGGACCCCGTTCCACCCCTCGGACCACTTTTTTAATTTCGTGGGAGAGCCGGGAATCGAACCCGGACCTCCGGGGATGGCAGCTAATCACGCTAACCACTACACCACAGAGGCGGCCCGAATGCCACAGGTATGTATCATAAATTGGCGTGTTCAGTTTGGATGTTAGTCCCGCCGAGTGTAAATGTACCGAAGATCTTAAAATCGTGCGATGGCCGGGAATCGAACCCGGATCAACTGCTTGGAAGGCAACTATGCTCACCATTACACCACCATCGCACACAGGCAAGTGAGCGAACTGCTTTAGTACACACGTTCTTCTTTAGTGACGTCACCCGAAAGCTGCAGGTTTTATCATAAATTCACGTGAACAGCTTCGAAGGTACTCTCGGAGTGTAACATGGTATCATCATCATCATCATCATCTGTTTACCCTCCAGGTTCGGCTTTTCCCTTGGACTCAGCGAGGGATCTTATCTCTACCGCCTCAAAGGCAGTGTCCTAGAGCTTCAGACTCTTGGTCGGGGGATACAACTGGGGAGAATGACCAGTACCCCGCCCAGGCGGCCTCACCTGCTAGGCTGAACAGGGGCCTTGTGGAGGGATGGGAAGATTGGAAGGGATAGGCAAGGAGGAGGGAAGGAAGCGGCCGTGGCCTTAAGTTAGGTACCATCCCGGCATTCGCCTGGAGGAGAAGTGGGAAACCACGGAAAACCACTTCCAGGATGGCTGAGGTGTGAATCGAACCCACCTCTACTCAGTTGACCTCACGAGGCTGAGTGGACCCCGTTCCAGCCCTCGTACCACTTTTCAAATTTCGTGGCAGAGCCGGGAATCGAACCCGGACCTCCGGGGGTGGCAGCTAATCACGCTAACCACTACACCACAGAGGCGGGTAACATGGTATCAAGTATCTTAAAAGTGTGCGATGGACGGGAATCGAACGCGGATGAACTGCTTGGAAGGCAACTATGCTCACCATCACACCACCATCGCACGTTGGCTTCGGAGCGGACTCCATTAATACACAAATTCTTCTTTAGTGACGTCACAAGAAAGCTAGAGTTATGTATAACAAATTTACGTGTTCAGCTTCGAAGGTACTCTCGATGAGTGTAACGGAACCGAAGATCTTAAGAGTGTGGGATGGCCGGGAATCGAACCCGGATCAAACGCTTGGAAGGCAACTATGGTCACCATTACAAAATCTGCGCAACTTGGCATGCGAGCATTCTGCCTTAAAACACACCTTTTTTTTAGTGACGTCACCAGAAAGCCACAGGTACGTATCATAAATTCACGTATTCAGTTTCTAAGATAGTCCCGCCGATTGTAATGGAACCGAAGATCCTAAAAGTGTGCGATGGCCGGGAATCGAACCCGGATCAACTGCTTGGAAGGCAACTATGCTCACCATCACACCACCATCGCACGTTGGCGTCGGAGCGGACTCCATTAATACACAAATTCTTCTTTAGTGACGTCACAAGAAAGCTAGAGTTATGTGTCATAAATTTACAGGTTCAGCTTCGATGGTACTCTCGATGAGTGTAACGGAACAGAAGATCTTAAGAGTGTGGGATGGCCGGGAATCGAACCTGGATCAAACGCTTGGAAGGCGACTATGGTCACTATTACAAAATCTGCGCAACTTGGCATGCGAGCATTCTGCTTTAAAACACACCTTTTTTTTGTGACGTCACCAGAAAGCCACAGGTATGTATCATAAATTCACGTATTCAGTTTCTAAGATAGTCCGGCCGATTGTAATGGAACCGAAGATCCTAAAAGTGTGCGATGGCCGGGAATCGAACCCGGATCAACTGCTTGGAAGGCAAGTATGCTCACCATTACACCACCATCGCACATGGGCACGTAAGCGAAATAGTTTAGTACACAAGTTCTTCTTTAGTAACGTTTACGAAAGCTGCTGGTATGTATCATAAATGCAAGTGTTCAGGTTACAAATTACTTATGGAGAGTGTCATGGTATCGAATATGTCAATGGTGTGCAATGGCCTGGAATAGAACCCACATCCTCTGCTTGGAAGGCAACTATGCTAACCATTGCACCATCAGGGTAACATGGCATGCAAGCGAACTGCTTTAAAAAACACCCTCTTTTTAGTGACGTCATTAGAAAGCCACAGGTATGTATCTTAAATTGGCGTGTTCAGTTTGGATGTTAGTCCCGCCGAGTGTAAATGTACCTAAGATCTTAAAATCGTGCGATGGCCGGGAATCGAACCCGGATCAACTGCTCGGAAGGCAACTATGCTCACCATTACACCACCATCGCACACAGGCAAGTCGGCGAACTGCTTTAGTACACAAGTTCTTCTTTAGTGACGTCACCCGAAAGCTGCAGGTTTTGTCATAAATTCACGTGAACAGCTTCGAATTTACTCTCGGAGAGTAACATGGTATCAAGTATCTCAAAAGTGTGCGATGGCCGGGAATCGAACCCGGATCAACTGCTTGGAAGGCAACTATGCTCACCACTACACCACCATCGCACGTTGGCGTCAGAGCGGACTTCATTAATACACAAATTCTTCTTTAGTGACGTCACAAGAAAGCTAGAGTTATGTGTCATAAATTTGCGTGTTCAGTTTCTAAGATAGTATCGCCGATTGTAATGGAACCGAAGATCCTAAAAGTGTGTGATGGCCGGGAATCGAACCCGGATCAACTGCTTGGAAGGCAACTATGCTCACCATTCCACCACCATCGCACATAGGCACGTAAGCGAAATAGTTTAGTACACAAGTTCTTCTTTAGTAACGTTTACGAAAGCTGAAGGTATGTATCATAAATTCACGAGTTCAGGTTACAAATTACTTATGGAGAGTGTCATGGTATCGAATATGTCAATGGTGTGCGGTGGCCTGGAATCGAACCCACATCCACTGCTTTGAAGGCAACTATGCTAACCATTGCACAATCAGGGTAACATGGCATGCAAGCGAACTGCTTTTAAAAAACACCTTCTTTTTAGTGACGTCTACCGAAAGCCACAGGTCATCATCATCATCTGTTTACCCTCCAGGTTCGGTTTTTCCCTCGGACTCAGCGAGGGATCCCACCTCTACCGCCTCAAGGGCAGTGTACTGGAGCTTCAGACTCTTGGTCGTGGGATAGAACTGGGGAGTATGACCAGTACCTCGCCCAGGCGGCCTCACCTGCTATGGTGATCAGGGGCCTTGTAGGGGGATGGGAAGATTGGAAGGGATAGGCAAGGATGAGGGAAGGAAGCGGCCGTGGTCTTAAGTTAAGGACCATCCCGGCATTCGCCTGGAGGTGAAGTGGGAAACCACGGAAAACCACTTCGAGGATGGCTGAGGTGGGAATCGAACCCACCTCTACTCAGTTGACCTCCCGAGGCCGAGTGGACCCCGTTCCAGCCCTCGGATCACTTTTCAAATTTCGTGGCAGAGCCGGGGATCGAACCCGGACCTCCGGGGGTGGCAGCTAATAACGCTAACCACTACACCACAGAGGCGGCCCGAAAGCCACAGGTATGTATCATAAATTGGCGTGTTCAATTTGGATGTTAGTCCCGCCGAGTGTAAATGTACCGAAGGTCTTAAAATCTTGCGATGGCCGGGAATCGAACCCGGATCAACTGCTTGGAAGGCAACTATGCTCACCATCACACCACCATCGCACGTTGGCGTCGGAGCGGACTCCATTAATACACAAATTCTTCTTTAGTGACGTCACAAGAAAGCTAGAGTTATGTGTCATAAATTTACGTGTTCAGTTTCTAAGATAGTCCCGCCGATTGTAATGAAACCGAAGATCCTAAAAGTGTGCGATGGCCGGGAATCGAACCCGGATCAACTGCTTGGAAGGCAACTATGCTCACCATTACACCACCATCGCACACAGGCAAGTGAGCGAACTGCTTTAGTACACACGTTCTTCTTTAGTGACGTCACCCGAAAGCTGCATGTTTTATCATAAATTCACGTGGACAGCTTCGAAAGTACTCTCGGCGTGTAACATGGTATCAAGTATCTCAAAAACGTGTGCGATGGCCGGGAATCGAACTTGGATGAACTGCTTGCAAGGCAACTATGCTCACCATTACACCACCATCGCACATGGGCACGTAAGCGAAATAGTTTAGTACACAAGTTCTTCTTTAGTAACGTTTACGAAAGCTGCAGGTATGTATCATAAATGCACGTGTTCAGGTTACAAATTACTTACGGGGAGTGTCATGGTATCGAATATGTCAATGGTGTGCGATGGCCTGGAATAGAACCCACATCCACTGCTTGGAAGGCAACTATGCTAACAATGCACAATCAGGGTAACATGGCATGCAATCGAACTGCTTTAAAAAAACACCCTCTTTCTAGTGACGTCATTAGAAGGCCACAGGTATGTATCATAAATTCGCGTGTTCAGTTTGCACGTTAGTCCCGCCGAGTGTAAATGTACCGAACATCTTAAAATCGTGCGATGGCCGGGAATCGAACCCGGATCAACTGCTTGGAAGGCAACTATGCTCACCTTTACACCACCATCGCACATAGGAAAGTGAGCGAACTGCTTTAGTACACATGTTCTTCTTTATTGACGTCACCCGAAAGCTGCACGTTTTATCATAAGTAGGGCCCGGATTTATATGCACTAAAAAACCTGAAAATATGCATGCAAATATGCACTAAAAAGTTACAATATATGCACGGAAAATAAGGAAATATGCTCTTAAAAACATGCAATTTTATTCACTTACCTATTTACAGGTATCATTTATTGCAAAAAGAAGCATCACAATAGGTAACTAGTAGTCTTTCAATGTTTTCTGGAGACAAACTATGTCTGTTGTCCGTCAAAATGAGTTTATAGGCTGAAAATGATCGTTCTACATCAACTGACGTAATTGGACAGTACTTATACATGGGCACCAACGTTTCGGAGCATACATCTGGCAAGGATACCCTAGTTCCACTCAAGTATTGACTAATTAACTTAATCTTCTTCAGTCCTGGGTTCGAATTCAACACCTTTTCTAACTTGCATTTAATCTTCTCTCCAATTTCGCCTGGAGCGTAATTCAACGAAGATGCAGCTTTTTCAACGAGATCAAGTGATTCATGGAGGGGAGTACCAAAAGATTCCAAGCTCTCAATGGCTTTTGGAAGTTCAGAAAAATGTGCATGAATGAAATTCACATCTTGGTAAACAGTAGCGGTTTCAAACACACCTTTTGCATCACGGACACACGCAATATGTTCATCTTCAAGTTTTGTAACCACTTCTTTCACTTCATTAAAATGTTCCTGATAAAATGATACTGCAGATAACCATGTCCCCCACCTAGTCAGGACAGGTTCAGGTGGCAAAGGAACTTCAGGTAGACAATCTTTGTAGAGCTGGACACGAGCTGGTGTTTTCAGAAACAGTTTCTTCCCACATCCAATTAAATTGTTAACAGCTGGAAACTGTGCGCGTATTTCTTCTGCAATGCGGTGTAATCCGTGCGCTAAACAGGTTACGTGTATGAGTTTTGGATAAAATACTTGGAGGGCCTTTGCTGCTTTCAACATATACGAAGCTGCATCTGTGAGTAGTACAAGCACTTTACAACAATTAGTCTCAATTTCAGATGGCCACAATAGTCGCAGAGAATCATTTACAAATCTTGCTATTGTGCTATGGTTGGTTTTCTCTAGTACTTTACAAGCAAGAAGATGTGGCTTACCGGGTTCGTCTGGATGTAATTTACCAACCACGAAATTTGCTATGTAACGGCCACACGAATCCGTTGTCTCATCCACCGATATCCAGACACAGTTCCTTCCGATATCAGAACGAATCAATTACAGGGTAGATTCATATAGCGGAGGTAGGTAATTTTTCCTAAGAGTTGATTCATCTGGTATTTTTTGATTTACGCAATATTTCTCGAGAAATGATCGCAGAACTGGATTGTTTAATTTATTCCATGGAATGTTGCTGCATACGAAAGCCCGACAAAGATCATTTGAAAATGTATTAAGACTACAGGACTTGGGCTTTACCTGTGTAAAAAGTAGTTGTTGTGGTGTGCTGCTCTTCCCCTCCTTTGCTTTAATATGTGCAGTTGTTTTTGAATGCTGTTCAAGCTGAAATTTCTTTTCACATTTCACTTCCTTTGAGCAAACTTGACAGTACACGATGACACCATCTGTTGAATAGTCCCTATTACCCGACACCCACTGATTTAGTAAATCTCTTCTGCTGCTCTTTTCCTTAGGCATTTTTTAAAAACTAACACTTTTAGAAATGAGATGCAGGGCACTAAAATGGAACGTAACTAGTGAACTGAAGATACTTCTCTCCTGACCAAGTGCCCAGCCCCCTGAGATTATTATCTGCTGTGGTAGAGAAAGGAATTCAGGGAAGTCCAGCCTGCCTACCCACACCTAAGATATCTGTGGCCATTTTCAGTTGTGAAAGTAAAATGCCGTTACACAGACAGTCCAAAATACCAACTAGCCAGGGATGCACATAAAATAGGCAACTAGCTAGGGATGTACAAAACAGATTTATTTAGTAGTTCTTGTAATTATCCTTAAATTCAGACATTATATACCGGAATATGCTGTTACGTCTAGAATATGCACTAACCCTCAAAATATGTCAAAATATGCAATTGCATATGCGCATATGCATTTTTTAAAAATCCGGGCCCTAATCATAAGTTCACGTGAACAGCTTCGAAGGTACTCTCGGAGAGTAACATGGTATCAAGTATCTTAAAAGTGTGCGATGGCCCGGAATCGAACCCGGATCAACTGCTTGGAAGGCAACTACGCTCACCATTACACCACCATCGCACGTTGGCGTCAGAGCGGACTTCATTATTACACAAATTCTTCTTTAGTGACGTCACAAGAAAGCTAGAGTTATGTGTCATAAATTTACGTGTTCAGTTTCTAAGATAGTCCGGCCGATTGTAATGGAACCGAAGATTCTAAAAGTGTGCGATGGCCGGGAATCGTACCCGGATCAACTGCTTGGAAGGCAACTATGCTCACCATTCCACCACCATCGCACATAGGCACGTAAGCGAAATACTATAGTACACAAGTTCTTCTTTAGTGACGTCACCCGAAAGCTGCAGGTTTTGTCATAAATTCACGTGAACAGCTTCGAAGGTACTCTCGGAGTGTAACATGGTATCATCATCATCATCATCATCTGTTTACCCTCCAGGATCGGCTTTTCCCTTGGACTCAGCGAGGGATCTTACCTCTACCGCCTCAAAGGCAGTGTCCTAGAGCTTCAGACTCTTGGTCGGGGGATACAACTGGGGAGAATGACCAGTACCTCGCCCAGGCGGCCTCACCTGCTAGGCTGAACAGGGGCCTTGTGGAGGGATGGGAAGATTGGAAGGGATAGGCAAGGAGGAGGGAAGGTAGCGGCCGTGGCCTTAAGTTAGGTACCATCCCGGCATTCGCCTGGAGGAGAAGTGGGAAACCACGGAAAACCACTTCCAGGATGGCTGAGGTGTGAATCGAACCCACCTCTACTCAGTTGACCTCACGAGGCTGAGTGGACCCCGTTCCAGCCCTCGTACCACTTTTCAAATTTCGTGGCAGAGCCGGGAATCGAACCCGGACCTCCAGGGGTGGCAGCTAATAACGCTAACCACTACACCAAAGAGGCGGCCCGAAAGCCACAGGTATGTATCATAAATTGGCGTGTTCACTTTGGATGTTAGTCCCGCCGAGTGTAAATGTACCGAAGGTCTTAAAATCTTGCGATGGCCGGGAATCGAACCCGGATCAACTGCTTGGAAAGCAACTATGCTCACCATTACACCACCATCGCACACAGGCAAGTGAGCGAACTGCTTTAGTACACACGTTCTTCTTTAGTGACGTCACCCGAATGCTGCAGGTTTTATCATAAATTCACGTGAACAGCTTCGAAGGTACTCTCGGAGTGTAACATGGTATCAAGTATCTTAAAAGTGTGCGATGGCCGGGAATCGAACCCGGATCAACTGCTTGGAAGGCAACTATGCTCACCATCTCACCACCATCGCACGTTTGCTCGGAGCGGACTCCATTAATACACAAATTCTTCTTTAGTGACGTCACAAGAAAGCTAGAGTTATGTATAACGAATTTACGTGTTCAGCTTGGAAGGTACTCTCGATGAGTGTAACGGAACCGAAGATCTTAAGAGTGTGGGATGGCCGGGAATCGAACCCGGATCAAACGCTTGGAAGGCAACTATGGTCACCATTACAAAATCTGCGCAACTTGGCATGCGAGCATTCTGCCTTAAAACACACCTTTTTTTTAGTGACGTCACCAGAAAGCCACAGGTACGTATCATAAATTCACGTATTCAGTTTCTAAGATAGTCCCGCCGATTGTAATGGAACCGAAGATCCTAAAAGTGTGCGATGGCCGGGAATCGAACCCGGATCAACTGCTTGGAAGGCAACTATGCTCACCATTACACCTCCATCGCACATAGGCACGTAAGCGAAATAGTTTAGTACACAAGTTCTTCTTTAGTAACGTTTACGAAAGCTGCAGGTATGTATCATAAATGCAAGTGTTCAGGTTACAAATTACTTATGGAGAGTGTCATGGTATCGAATATGTCAATGGTGCGCGATGGCCTGGAATAGAACCCACATGCACTGCTTGGAAGGCAACTATGCTAACCATTGCACAATCAGGGTAACATGGCATGCAATCGAACTGCTTTAAAAAACACCCTCTTTTTAGTGACGTCATTAGAAGGCCACAGGTATGTATCATAAATTCGCGTGTTCAGTTTGCATGATAGTCCCGGCGAGTGTAAATGTACCGAAGATCTTAAAATCGTGCGATGGCCGGGAATCGAACCCGGATCAACTGCTTGGAAGGCAACTATGCTCACCATTACACCACCATCGCACATTGGCATGTGAGCGAACTGCTTTAGTACACATGTTCTTCTTTAGTGACGTCACCCGAAAGCTGCAGGTTTTATCATAAATTCACGTGAACAGCTTCGAAGGTACTCTCGGAGAGTAACATGGTATCAAGTATCTTAAAAGTGTGCGATGGCCGGGAAAAGAACCCGGATCAACTGCTTGGAAGGCAACTATACTCACCATTACACCACCATCGCACATAGGCACGTAAGCGAAATAGTTTAGTACACAAGTTCTTCTTTAGTAACGTTTACGAAAGCTGAAGGTATGTATCATAAATTCACGAGTTCAGGTTACAAATTACTTATGGAGAGTGTCATGGTATCGAATATGTCAATGGTGTGCGGTGGCCTGGATTCGAACCCACATCCACTGCTTTGAAGGCAACTATGCTAACCATTGCACAATCAGGGTAACATGGCATGCAAGCGAACTGCTTTAAAAAACACCCTCTTTTTAGTGACGTCATTAGAAAGCCACAGGTATGTATCATAAATTGGCGTGTTCAGTTTGGATGTTAGTCCCGCCGAGTGTAAATGTACCGAAGATCTTAAAATCGTGCGATGGCCGGGAATCGAACCCGGATCAACTGCTTGGAAGGCAACTATGCTCACCATTACACCACCATCGCACACAGGCAAGTGGGCGTACTGCTTCAGTACACAAGTTCTTCTTTAGTGACGTCACCCGAAAGCTGCAGGTTTTATCATAAATTCACGTGAACAGCTTCGAAGGTACTCTCGGAGAGTAACATCGTATCAAGTATCTTAAAAGTGTGCGATGGCCGGGAATCGAACCCGGATCAACTGCTTGGAAGGCAACTATGCTCACCATTACACCACCATCGCACGTTGGCGTCAGAGCGGACTTCATTAATACACAAATTCTTCTTTAGTGACGTCACATGAAAGCTAGAATTAAGTGTCATAAATTTACGTGTTCAGTTTCTAAGATAGTCCCGCCGATTGTAATGGAACCGAAGATCCTAAAAGTGTGCGATGGCCGGGAATCGAACCCGATGAACTGCTTGGAAGGCAACTATGCTCACCATTACAGCACCATCGCACATAGTCGCGTAAGCGAAATAGTTTAGTACACAAGTTCTTCTTTAGTAACGTTTACGAAAGCTGACGGTATGTATCATAAATTCACGTGTTCAGGTTACAAATTACTTATGAAGAGTGTCATGGTATCGAATATGTCAATGGTGTGCGATGGCCTGGAATCGAACCCACATCCACTGCTTGGAAGGCAACTATGCTCACCATTACACCACCATCGTGCGTTGACACGCGAGCGAAGTACTTAAACACACAAATGCTTCCTTAGCGACGTCACCCGAAAGCTATAATTTTGTATCATAAATTCAAGTGAACAGCTTCGAAGGTACTCTCGGAGAGTAACATGGTATCAAATATCTTAAAAGAACGACGGCCGGGAATCGAACCCGGATCAACTGCTTGGAAGGCAACTATGCTCACCATCACACCACCATCGCACGTTGGCGTCGGAGCGGACTCCATTAATACACAAATTCTTCTTTAGTGACGTCACAAGAAAGCTAGAGTTATGTATAACAAATTTACGTGTTCAGCTTGGAAGGTACTCTCGATGACTGTAACGGAACCGAAGATCTTAAGAGTGTGGGATGGCCGGGAATCGAACCTGGATCAAACGCTTGGAAGGCGACTATGGTCACCATTACAAAATCTGCGCAACTTGGCATGCGAGCATTCTGCTTTAAAACACACCTTTTTTTGTGACGTCACCAGAAATCCACAGGTATGTATCATAAATTCACGTATTCAGTTTCTAAGATTGTCCCGCCGATTGTAATGGAACCGAAGATCCTAAAAGTGTGCGATGGCCGGGAATCGAACACGGATCAACTGCTTGGAAGGTAAGTATGCTCACCATTACACCACCAACGCACATGGGCACGTAAGCGACATAGTTTAGTACACAAGTTCTTCTTTAGTAACGTTTACGAAAGCTGCAGGTATGTATCATAAATGCACGTGTTCAGGTTACAAATTACTTATGGAGAGTGTCATGTTCGAATATGTCAATGGTGTGCAATGGCCTGGAATAGAACCCACATCCACTGCTTGGAAGGCAACTATGCTAACCATTGCACAATCAGGGTAACATGGCATGCAAGCGAACTGCTTTAAAAAAACACCCTCTTTTTAGTGACGTCATGAGAAAGCCACAGGTATGGATCATAAATTCACGTGTTGAGTTTGGTTGTTAGTCCCGCCGAGTGTAAATGTACCGAAGATCTTAAAATCGTGCGATGGCCGGGAATCGAACCCGGATCAACTGCTTGGAAGGCAACTATGCTCACCATTACACCACCATCGCACACAGGCAAGTGAGCGAACTGCTTTAGTACACACGTTCTTCTTTAGTGACGTCACCCGAAAGCTGCAGGTTTTATCATAAATTCACGTGAACAGCTTCGAAGGTACTCTCGGAGAGTAACATGGTATCAAGTATCTTAAAAGTGTGCGATGGCCGGGAATCGAGCCCGGATCAACTGCTTGGAAGGCAACTATGCTCACCATTACACCACCATCGCACACAGGCACGTGAGCGAACTGCTTTAGTACACATGTTCTTCTTTAGTGACGTCACCCGAAAGCTGCAGGTTTTATCATAAATTCACGTGAACAGCTTCGATGGTACTCTCGGAGAATAACATTTCACTGGCGTAGCGAAGGGGGGGGGGCAGTGGGGCTGGGCCCCCCCAAAATATATTTTCTGAAACTAGAGCGATGATCACCCGTTGTTTTATGTACGGTATGAACAACTTAAAATCGTACGCCGAAATGTTCAGTTAACGTAGCGACAAGAATCTACTAGCAGGGCTCAATAGGGCCATACATATGTCTCCATATTTGTACTGCTTGAATGAAAGGAAGACACTTAGGATTGTGATGCGCGGGGATATTTACCTGTAGAGGCCCCAGTATTGAGAATGTAACCGTGTGCTGACAAATGTCATGACATGGAGAAAGGGGCAATTAGGAAGGGATTACTCAGTAGGGGGCCGGAACGTGACCACCGAGATAAGAACATCGTGTCAGATTTTGCATATCGGTTCCGGGAAACAACAATGTCCTAGGGATCCTCGGGTTGTACCGTGGTTGAGAGATGTGCTGTGTTTAAGTTGCAGCGCTGGGAAGACTGTGACAGGATTGCGAGCTGCACGTTAGTTCCTCATTTTGTGCCATATAAGTAACTTTTTTTGAAGAGGGGCGGTTCTGTCACTGAGAATCCAACACCATGTGCATCCTCGGTAAGTTATGAATTATTTCTTTTTTACTTTTAAAATAGCAAGGCAATCGCGGAGTCGTGCCTAAGTTCGATAGGTAGGCCTTATATTTGATCAAATGCCCGGGGACTGATTAGAACCTCAAATGGCACCATCAAAAGTGCGGGTAACTATTTTGTAATTGGCGGGCGTGGTAACTCAGTTCCAATGGTTCTATCTTCTCATCAGGACGGCCCAGGCTTGAATCGCAGTCGATACATTGTGCCCTACAGGACTCTAAATTTCCGGCCAGGCGAAAGCCGGTCTCGAACCCAGAGTACAGTAGTGAAAGAACTCTCACAAACGTGAGCTGGTGCACATAGTCTTACCTGAACACATATCTTCGCTCAGCCGGATAAAAGCGCTCTTCTCAGGGATAACATGGGGATCAATGGGCAACATAAAGATAAACACTAGGATATGTGACTAATCAGGTAAGAATCAGCTAAATTAAAACAAAAATATCTAACAGAAAACATCGCTGCATTCAAAGTTTAACAAATAGGGATTTATTACATAAAATTAAATTATTTACAAATGTAAGAGCTTTCAAAATGCTTGGGTAAAGATAACGTTGAGCCGATGACAACCAGTTCACTGCCTTCACGAAAACAGCTGTGCTGTAACAAGCATGTTACAATTTGTGTAAGTAACGAAATCTAGAAAACGGATATCTGCTGAAATACACAACTAACAGTAATTCCCATAAAATTTATTATGCCTCGTACCATCGAACCCCGGTGCAAACAAATATCACCACATAATGTACAGTGTCCTGACTCGGTCACGAACCCTAGTCCCATGAAAAATATGGCGTTGAATATACAGATACAAACAATATAAAATGAACGCAACCAACATATCCAAGGATGCCAATATCAAATGGGTCAGTGTAAACATTAACGTAGAGCAAATAGAACATTAAAAATCTCTCTCTGCTTTCAAAACACCAAGGTCGTCTCCTTCCCCCATACACACTCGACAAGCTGCAGACAGAAATATCACCGAGTTTCAAGACTGTGACGTCAGACACACCAACCCTCACCCTTCGACCATTTGACTAGCGGCACTCCACATAATTTATGAGCTCAGCTGGCTGCCGGCAAAAACATCTCGCCTCTCACAATACCTCACGTAACCTGGCTGCTAAAAAGTACTCTTTTAAATACACATGGGCGATCCGCCCCTCATCTCAATATCACCAGCACTATAGCAAATCTTATTTCCGCCTCCCATGGGCTCAACCTTGATAAGACAAAGACACAAATCAATATGCGATAATCACATGGCCATAATCAGGCATCTCTAATGCAGCCAATACACTCTCAAACTGTGCTGGGCTTTCTCATCTCAAATACATACAGCCAGCTACATGAATAATGCTCACCTCTCTCAAACATTCGGACTTGCTCGCCCTGTCAGTAAAACTGGTTGAATTACGGGTTGAATCCTGGTCTGAAATATACAGCCTACGTCTGCAGAAACAAATTCCTGAACGTGACAAATAGTGCCTGCCTGTTAGACTAACCTACTATGACCAAGGGAGTTCGACCTGACCCATGAAGATAATACTTACGCTAATATAATACAATTAAAATGAATGATAAACACACCAATAAGGAATCTACAAACAATCATCTACCCTAATGTACGGGGTTCGAGCTTGAGGCCTAGCTCTATATTACAAAGAATTATTCCTACCATAACTAACCTGTTGACTGACGGCCCCCCTATTCCTATCTAAATTTAAATGACATGCTTGAAACAGAATTGGAAAGCTCTGACCTTATGTGATTGATGACATGACGGAGCGGCCCTCCCTGTGGACCACTGAATTTACCACATCATGACTGACTGCGACGGTTGTAGCAGATACTGGTGACCACTTGGAGACATTCTTTCTTGCGTGACTCCTTCGTACAGCTCCTTAGATGGTTGGAAGGTGTCCCCTTCGACGTCGCGCTGATCAGGTACTCCCAACGTTCCTGGATCGATGCCCGTTGTCGTGTTGGCTTCAGCTCCGGTTGTGGCTTCCTCGAAATGATGATGTGAAAGCTCGTTCTGACTTGATGCAAGGGTAACTGAAAACAAATTCATTTATTACAGACTGTCCAAACTCGATGCCTGTTTCCACTACTATAGTGTCTCACACGTTACATTGACCAAGTCTTGTTCAGAAATTTAAACCTGGTACACTATAGTTTCTTCACTACTCTTAGTCACTGTTATTTCATCCTTTCACTCGGATAACACGTAGTTCTGAATTACCCTGAGCCTATAGCATTACGTCTGTTATAACTTGACCTCACAGAAATATGAAGCTACTAGTTCATCAGTCTCTTACAGGCAGGACCTCATCTCCCCATAGCATATCCTCACAGGTAAAATCAAGAATTCAGCTGAATATTCAAGTTGATTACTTACTTCCTCGCAGATACAGTAGTATTAGTAGTATGTGCAGCTCGAAGACAAAGCGTTGTTCTCAGTACCAACACGCAGTATGACGACTCGTTCAAGCAGCCTTCCGGTCAAAGAATGAGACTGGTATGCCAGGCGGCCTCTCTTTTATAATCAGTTAGCGTAACCACGCCACTTGATCGCGTGCAGGATACGCGCGCCCACGACTCGAAGTTTTCCCGCACAAAGTACATCACGTACTCTATTTAACGAGTGCATTTATGATTGCAGCCCTAATGCATATCAAAATTAAGCAGAAATTATGCAGGTTGCAATTCTTGTCTCAAATCTAATGCAACTCTTCCGTAACCAAAGATATTAATTTAATTATTTCTTCCCTCCTAATGTAATTTTTGCCGGGATCTGGGAAGCGTCCCCAATCTTTATTAAGAGGCTTGGCTTGGGACATAAATCCCTTTAATGAGGTTCTGGAGATTTCTCATAATGACGCTCTAGCTCACTTCACATAAGAACGCTTCTTCTGGACTCTTTTATGAAATATACTATAAGACAATGACTTCGTGGGTGGTCTTATGTAATCCCAATATCCAATACTGAAATCTATACGATTGACCCATGAACAGTATTGTTCAACATGAAACATTTTTAAAATGGGAAGTCACGTTCTATTGATACGGTTTCTACTTAAAACACAGATCCCGTCCCTTACGTTTCCTTACACTTTTGAGCCAGAACCGCATCATTTATGGTGGCGTATTTTGAGTATCCAACCATTCTTCGGACTTACCTTGTACCTTAAATGGTGAGTGGATGCAGTGGCGTACCCACAAAATAATTTCAGTGGGTGGGGTGTAAGTCCAGGCCAGTAGTGTGCATACAACTTTTTCTTGGAAGGGGGTGTGAAAAGATTTTTTATTTTTTATTTAGAATTTACTTTACGTCGCACCGTAGGTCTTATGGCGACGATGGGAAAGGAAAGGGCTGAGAGTAGGAAGAAGCGGCCGTGGCCTTAATTAAGGTACAGCCCCAGCATTTGCCTGGTGTGAAAATGGGAAACCACAGAAAACCATCTTTAGGACTGCCGATAGTAGTGTTTGAACCCACTATCTTCCGGATGCAAGCACACAGCTGTGCGCCCCTAACCGCACGGCCAACTCGCCCGGTGGATATAAAAAGAAAGCTGGTCCTACCGAGTGCGTTGACGGATCTTCAGTATATATTGTTGGTTTTGATTGTTACCATGTACAATCATAGCTTCTGTACTCTTAACATACACCAGCTGCATTATTGAAACTGTTCGTAAAATTGATATCATTCTTCATTTGTGAGGAAGTAAAATCTTTATTTAATTTCTCTTCTTTAAAAAGGAACCACTTTGGTACTACACTCCGTGAAGGTGACTACCGTCCAGGCCGTAGATATTTCGATTACGGGAAACTCAAGGAATACTCTACTGCACCCCAAAACAAGGTTGTATCCTCCCGATCCCATGCCTTTCTTAACTCTGTCAGTGCCGGGAATCGAATGCAGAATGCCTTAAGTCAAATTCGTAAATAAGGAGACCTAAAAGTAACCAGCCGGCCCCACGGTGTAGGGGTAGCGTGCCTGCCTCTTACCAGACGCCCCGGGTTCGATTCCCGGCCAGGTCAAGGACTTTTACCTGGATCTGAGGGCTGGTTCGAGTTACACTCAGCCCACGTATTTATAATTGAGGAGCTATCTGACGGTGAGATGGCTGCCCCGGTCTAGATCCCCCTGTGGGTTAGGGCGGTAGAATAACACCCACGGTATTCCCTGCCTGTCGTAAGAGGCGACTAAAAGGGGCCCCAGGGGCTCTGAACTTTGGAGCGTGGGTTGGCGACCACGGGGCCCTCAGCTGAGTCCTGACATGGCCTCCACTTACTTGTGCCAGGCTCCTCACTTTCATCTATCCTATCCGACCTCCCTTGGTCAACTCTTGTTTTTTTCCGACCCCGACGCTATTAGGTTTGCGAGGGCTAGGGAGTCTTTCATTTTCACGCCCTCTGTGGCCCTTGTCTTTCTTTGGCCGATACCTTCATTTTTCGAAGTGTCGGACCCCTTCCATATTTTCCCTCTGATTAGTGTTATATAGAGGATGGTTGCCTAGTTGTACTTCCTCTTAAAACAATAATCACCACCACCACCACCACCACCCCGGTCTAGAAAGCCAAGAATAACGATGGAGAGGATTCGCCGTGCTGACCACACGCCACCTCGTAATCTGCAGGCCTCCGGGCTGAATAGCCGTCGCTTGGTAGGCGATGACGCTTCGGGGCTTTTACGTCATGGAGTTTGGTTTGGAAAAGTGAACAGAGAAGGAAGGGACACCCCTGCAAGGCTCCTTAGCTTCCAGCTAGTTCTTCTGTGCGGCCTCGTGCATTTAGGACAGTAAGGAAACGTACGCCTTAATAAATGCTCCTCATAAAACCTTTGTAAAAATACTAACTGCATCTATTTATAACAATAATCACAAACGCCTTCTTTTCATGTGGCTCAGTTGGTTGTGTCTCTGTCCTTCTGAGTCCGAGTTCACAGGTTCAAATCCCGGCTTGGATCGGTAACCCTTAAAATGGTGTTGAAATGGCAACAGCTCAGTGTCGTTGGTTTCTGACACGTTAATAAAAATTATACATACGAATATTAGCGTCACAAAATTCTAACTTTATACTACTATATTCTGTGTCCCAGACTTGCGAGGAAAGTAATTAACAATTTACTTTACGTCGCACCGACACAGATAGGTCCTATGGTGACGGTGGGATAGGAAAGGCTTAGGAGTGGGAAGGAAGCGGCCGTGGCCTTAATTAAGGTACAGCTCCAGCATTTGCCTGGTGTGAAAATTGGAAACCACGGGAAAG
This sequence comes from Anabrus simplex, assembly GCF_040414725.1. NCBI lineage: Eukaryota > Metazoa > Arthropoda > Insecta > Orthoptera > Tettigoniidae > Anabrus > Anabrus simplex. Next base: position 629,054,569 of record NC_090265.1, on the reverse strand, counting down.
CATTTTCAGGGCTGCCGACAGTGGGGTTCGAATCCACTATCTCCCGGATGCAAGCTCACAGTTGCGTCGCCCTAACCGCGTTGAAACTAATAGGACAAGGTAAACACTACATAGCATATGTTGTAACGCGTGTTTTTTTTTTACCAACTAACAAAATATCTATACCCATACGCTTTACATTATATATATTTATTTATTAGTGCCTTCAGTACAGTGGCGAAGTTAGGGCTCCAGGCCCTCTCGTACACTTAAGCACATACTAATCAGAATCTTAAATAAAATACTGAGATACTTAAAATAGTTTAAACTACATAAATTAATAGAATTGAAAATACATTTAAATAAATTACTAACTAAATTAATATTAGAAGTAATTAATATTTAAAACTCTTAAAAATGGCTAATCCTCAGGAACGCACACATTCATACTTAAACCATTCAGTCAGCTGTCCTCAGCAGGTAGTCTCGGCAGGTGACCTTAAATCGTGATTTAAAAAAGCTAGTTTCTCTGACCTGAACTGGCAGGGAATTACATAATCTGGCGACAGTCACCACAAATTGTCTATTAATTTTATTTGTGTGGTGCAGTGGAATAGAAAGAATGAATCTAGAACGGTGTATTTAAGTTGTGAAATGATGATAAAAAGATGGATTTAGAAGAAATATACATTGGCTGACTTTCAGCTACCACTCTGATCACCATCGTTAAAGTGTGTAGCTGCCGACGTTTATCAGACATCAGCCATGAGACAGCCTGATAGTATGGGGTGATATGAACATCGTACGCGATATTGTAAATAAATCGCAGGCAGGTATTCAGTGCTCGTTGAAGTTTAAGTGTTTATTCTCTCTTCATGTCAACTAAAACAACGTCACAATAACCAAGAATAGGGAGAATGAGTGTCTGTATTCGTTTGACCTGTAGCTCAAATGGAAATACATCCCTCTGCCGTTTAAGAGGGTGAAAAACTCCAAAAATCTTTTTACGCATTTGTTTCGTCTGATCAGACCAATCAGCTGCTTCAATCATCATTACGCCGGGATTTTAAACCGTTTTACTGTAGGGAATAATTCAGTAGGATTGGCGGGATTGCGACATTGTTTGAGCAGCTCAGTAATTTTCGTGATCCAATTATAATTGTCTGAGTTTTTTTTGCAGTTTAGTATAAGAGAGCTTCGTTGTGCATATACAGTACACTGAGTCGTCGGAGGTCCCTGTTAATATCTTGTCTTGCAGTGTCGATATATTTGAAGATCGTCAGCACAGAGGTCATGTGTTTTATTTCCTGTCAGAGAAGGTATGTCATTGATAAAAATACAGAAAATTAGGGGCCGAGGAATACTGCCCTGTGGGGCAACACTAAGTTTCATTTTCCATTTAGAGGCCTTGTCGTTTACTGTTACACGCTGTTGACGGTTATTCAAATAAGAACTAAAAACCTTATGCACAGTCAGGTCGACATTTAGCAGTTCCATTTTCTTTATCATAGTCGGAATTACTATAGTGTCAAAGGCGCTACTGAAGTCAAGAAGGATACGTATAGTGAGCAGTCGTTTGTCCCAAGCGTTTCTAATGTCTTCAGTAACCTTCAAAAGTGCTGTCGCGGTACTGTGACCCTTCTCAAATCCCGATTGTAAAGGGTACAAAAGAGCATTTTTATTTAGGTATTCCAGAACTTCCTCGTATATTAAACGTTCAAAGTCTTGTATTGGTGCCGAACATCTTAAAAGTGTGTGATGGCCGGGAATCGAACCCGGGTTAACTACTTCGAAGGCAACTATGCTCACCACAACACCACCATCGCAGAGAGCCACGTGTGCGAAATGCTTTAGTACACAAGTTCTTCTTTAGTGACGTCACACGAAAGCTACAGGTATGTATCATAAATACATGTGTTCAGATACGAAGTTACTCTCGGCGGGTGACAGGGCATCGAATATGTTAAAATCATCAGATGGCCTGCAATCAGACGCGGATCAACTGCTTGGAAGGCAACTATGCTCACCAATTCTCCACCATCACATCTTGGCGGGCGAACGACCTGCATTAATACACAAGTTCTTCTTTAGTGACCATTAAGAAAGCCTCAGGTATGTATCATAATACCGAAATACAAGGGATTGGAGGCGTGAATTTGCACTCTATATGAAACTTCTTAAAACCTAAAAGGCACTTGGCCGATGAAACAGGGGCTATTCCCAAACTATGGAGTTGACCCGTATAAGAAAGAAACTTAAACGTTAGGGAAGAAAAGAAAATCAGTTACCTAAACGTAGACACGGCAAATCAAAAATGACGGGATGCACGAGAGTGTAAAGCAACCACTATTCCCGATTTACAATTAAAAATATTTACATAAGCCGGCAAAGATTTCATGACAGAAAAGTAGGTTACATGGCAAAAGTTTCGGACCTTGGCCGCGGGTTAAACACCTGAGCTAGCAAAAAAATAAAGATGTCAAACGGCCATTACCTTACTGAAGAGCGGATGACTGAAGAAAGAATCACTTCCTGTCTCCTGCTACACGTCCATACACTAGGTTAGATGTTGATAAGTGGCCGAGAGACAAGAAAATCTGCAGTTTTTATACCCGCGGGGAAGGTTTGACTACTTTCATGAATAATTAAGACACACCCACAGGTTTTTTTGGCTACAGTCCACAGTTACACACACGATCGAAGAAGAAACCAGTGATTGGTGGGAAATTAATTACAGAAATTCTTGATTGGCTAACTTCAAAACAGGCGGAAGGAAAAGCTAAATATTGCCAACCCACGAAAGAATGAACGAAATTTAGTAAAGACAAAAAACTTATGAGTACAAAACATCTTCAAGAAAGTTCCTTCACTTCGCACCAGAGTACATGATCATAGTTTTTGCAGTGACATCTGTGATAGAATGTCCAAACATCTTGATAAATAAATTAAAAAAAATCGAAATTCACAACGTGAAATCTTCAGAGGAATGATTTATGTAGGTCCAGTTTCAAGTTCAGTGTTTCTAGAGTAGAGGAGTTCCAATTGGCGCAATATTTAAACGTGCGGCGTAGAAGTGTACCTTCAGGTACACTAACCATTACACAATCAGCACTCATTGGCATGCCAGCGAATGCTTTAAAACACACCTTCTTTAGTAACGTCACCAGAAAACTACAGGTATGTATCATAAATTCACGTGATCGGTTTCGATGTTACTCTCGCCATGTGTAATGGTACGAAGATCTTAAAATATTGCGATGGCCGGGAATTGAACCCGGATCAACTGCTTGGAAGGCAACTATGCTCACGATTACACCACCATCGCACACACGCACGAGAGCGAAATACTTTAGCACACAAGTTCTTCTTTAGTACCGTTTACGAAAGCTGCAGGTATGTATCATAAAATCACGTGTTCAGGTTACAAATTACTCATGGAGACTGTCATGGTATCGAATATGTCAATGGTGTGCGATGGCCGGGAATCGAACCCACATCCACTGCTTGGAAGGCAACTATGCTAACCATTGCACAATCAGGGCAACTTGGCATGCAAGCGAACTGCTTTAAAAAACAACCTCTTTCTAGTGACGTCATTAGAAAGCCACAGGTATGTATCATAAATTTACGTGTTCAGTTTGGATGTTAGTCCCGCCGAGTGTAAATGTACCGAAGATCTTAAATTGTGCGAAGGCCGGGAACCGAACCCGGATCAACTGCTTGAAGGCAACTATGCTCACCATTACACCACCATCGCATACAGGCAAGTGAGCGAATTACTTTAGAACACAAGTTCTTTTTTAGTAACGTTTACGAAAGCTACAGGTATGTATCATAAATTCACGTGTTTAGGTTTCAAATTACTCTCGGAGTATCATCGTATCGAATATCTCAGTGGTGTGCGATGGCCTGGAATCGAACCCACATCCACTGCTTGGATGACAACAATGCACACCATTACATCACCATCGCGCGTTGCACGCGAGTGAACTACTTTAATACACAAATTCTTCCTTAGTGACGTCACCAGAAAACTACAGGAATGTATCATAAATTCACGTGTTCAGTTTTGAAGTTGCTCTCGTAGAGTGACGATGTATCGAATATTTTAGACGAGTGCGATGGCCGGGAATCGAACCCGGATCAACTGCTTGGAAGGCAACTATGCTAACAATTACACAGTCAGCGCAACTTTGCATGCAAGCGAACTGCTTTAAAACACACCTTCTTTTTAGTGACGTCACCAGAAAGCCACAGGTATGTATCATAAATTCATGTGTTCAGTTTCTAAGATAGTCCCGCCGATTGTAATGGAACCGAAGATCTTAAAAGTGTGCGATGGCCGGGAATCGAACCCGGATCAACTGCTTGGAAGGCAACTATGCTCACCATTACACCCCCATCGCACATTGGCGTCGAAGCGGACTTCATTAATACACAAACTCTTCTTTAGTGACGTCACAAGAAAGCTAGAGTTATGTGTCACAAATTTACGTGTTCAGCTTCGAAGGTACTCTCGGTGAGTGTAACGGAACAGAAGATCTTAAGAGTGTGGGATGGCCTTGAATCGAACCCGGATCAACCGCTGGGAAGGCAACTATGCTCACCATTACACAATCAGCGCAACTTGGCATGCGAGCAATCTGCTTTAAAAAACACCTTATTTTTAGGGACGTCACCAGAAAGCCACAGATATGCAATATAGAGTAACGTGTTCAATTTCGAAGTTACTCCCGCAGAGTGTATTGGTACCGACGGTCATAAAAGTGCGATGGCCGGGAATCGAACCCGGATCAACTGCTTGGAAGGCAATTATGCTCACCATTACAACACCATCGCACGTTGGCTTCGGGGCGGACTACATTAATACACGAAATCTTCCTTAGTGACGTCACCAGAAAGCTACAGGTATGTATCATAAATTCACGTGTTCAATTACGAAGATTCTCTCGAAGAGTGACCTGGTATCGAATATTTTAGACGAGTGCGATGGCCGGGAATCGAAGCCGGATCAACTGCTTGGAAGGCAACTATGCTCACGATTTCACCACCATCGCACGTTGGCTTCGGGGCGGACTACATTAATACCCAAATTATTCTTTAGTGACGTCACAAGAAAGCTTGGCATGCAAGCGAACTGCTTTAAATGACACCTTCTTTGTTCCTCCAGTTTATGTTCAAGACTGTTCAGTTCATCTCTAAGCAACTTGAGTTCACTGGTTATCATCATCATCATCATCTGTTTACCCTCCAGGTTTGGCTTTTCCCTCGGACTCAGCGAGGAATCCCACCTCTACCACCTCAAGGGCAGTGTCCTGGAGCTTCAGACTCTTGGTCGGGGGATACAACTGGGGAGTATGACCAGTACCTCGCCCAGGCGGCCTCACCTGCTATGCTGAACAGGGGCCTTGTAGAGGGATGGGAAGATTGGAAGGGATAGGCAAGGATGAGGGAAGGAAGCGGCCGTGGCCTTAAGTTAGGTACCATCCCGGCATTCGCCTGGAGGTGAAGTGGGAAACCACGGAAAACCACTTCGAGGATGGCTGAGGTGGGAATCGAACCCACCTCTACTCAGTTGACCTCCCGAGGCTGAGTGGACCCCGTTCCAGCCCTCGTACCACTTTTCAAATTTCGTGGCAGAGCCGGGAATCGAACCCGGACCTCCGGGGGTGGCAGCTAATCACGCTAACCACTACACCACAGAGGCGGACTCACTGGTTATCGCGGACCTAAATTCCATGAATTCCTGCCTCAAGAAAGCTAGGGAGTTACCAGCTTTGTTGGTTGTGCTGGAGCCTCGGGAACCATCAACAAATTCTAGGCGTGCCTCGAACCTGTTCATACCGAGCTCGATAGCTGCAGCCGCTTAAGTGCGGCCAGTATCCAGTATTCGGGAGTTCGAACCCCACTGTCGGCAGCCCTGAAAATGGTTTTCCGTGGTTTCTCATTTTCACACCAGGCAAATACTGGGGCTGTACCTTAATTAAGACCACGGCCGCTTCCTTCCAACTCCTAAGCCTTTCCTATCCCATCGCCGCCATGAGACCTATCTGTGTCTCTGCGACGTAAAGCAACTAGCAAAAAAAAAAAAAAAAAAAAAAAAAAAACTCTTCATAGCTGCTTCAAATTTATCCAGTCTTTCGTGTGCATCTTTGACTGAAGGCATCTTCCAACGTACACTAGTTACTAGTTACCTCCTACTTAACACCGCTTTCCACACAACTTACGGACTATATATGTTGTTTTAAATGCAGTTATCGTGGGATAAATACGGAACACACTCACAGCGTCATTTGAAAGTCCGCCATCTTGTGATCGAGCTGACCGTGACTTGCTCCATGGCTAAATGGTTAGCGTGCTGGCATTTGGTCCAGAGGGACACAGGTTCGATTCCCGACCGTGTCGGGGATTTTCACCTTCACTGGTTAATTCCCATGGCTTGGGGGCTCGGTGGGTGTGACTTCTTCGGCATTAGAATTCGTCATATGTAGGGCCTCACCCTCATACACCCGCAGGTCGCCTATATGGCATCAACTCAAAAGACCTGCACCAGGCCTCTTAGGAGTCAACATTGCTGACCGTAATAAGTTGGGATTAAGACCCAAGACGAAGGAGGATTCAAGTATAGTGTGTACAACGTTTGATAATGCCTATTTAGGCTGCCTAAAATACCATGTTTAGTGCCTAAACATCCTCAGCGTACTGATGATAATGCCTATTTAGGCTGCCTAAAATACCATGTTTAGTGCCTAAACATCCTCAGCGTACTGATGCTAATGCCTATTTAGGCTGCCTAAAATACCATGTTTAGTGCCTAAACATCCTCAGCGTACTGATGATAATGCCCATTTAGGCTGCCTAAAATACCATGTTTAGTGCCTAAACATCCTCAGCGTACTGATGATAATGCCTATTTAGGCTGCCTAAAATACCGTGTTTAGTGCCTAAACATCCTCAGCGTACTGATGATAATGCCTATTTAGGCTGCTTAAAATACCATGTTTAGTGCCTAAACATCCTCAGCGTACTGATGATAATGCCTATTTAGGCTGCCTAAAATACCATATTTAGTGCCTAAACATCCTCAGCGTACTGATGATAATGCCTATTTAGGCTGCCTAAAATACAATGTTTAGTGCCTAAACATCCTCAGCGTACTGATGATAATGCCTATTTAGGCTGCCTAAAATACCATGTTTAGTGCCTAAGCATCCTCAGCGTACTGATGATAATGCCTATTTAGGCTGCCTAAAATACCATGTTTAGTGCCTAAACATCCTCAGCGTACTGATGATAATGCCTATTTAGGCTGCTTAAAATACCATGTTTAGTGCCTAAACATCCTCAGCGTACTGATGATAATGCCTATTTAGGCTGCTTAAAATACCATGTTTAGTGCCTAAACATCCTCAACGTACTGATGATAATGCCTATTTAGGCTGCTTAAAATACCATGTTTAGTGCCTAAACATCCTCAGCGTACTGATGATAATGCCTATTTAGGCTGCTTAAAATACCATGTTTAGTGCCTAAACATCCTCAGCGTACTAATGATAATGCCTATTTAGGCTGCCTAAAATACCATGTTTAGTGCCTAAACATCCTCAGCGACTGATGATAATGCCTATTTAGGCTGCTTAAAATACCATGTTTAGTGCCTAAACATCCTCAGCGTACTGATGATAATGCCTATGTAGGCTGCCTAAAATACCATGTTTAGTGCCTAAACATCCTCAGCTTACTGATGATAAGTCCGGCTCTATGGCTAAATGGTTAGCGCCCTTTAGCACAGTGCGTTTCGGGGTCGATTCCCGGTTGGGTGGGGGTTACAACCATCATAAAGTTTGGGTGTGTGCGTCACCCTCAGCATGAAATACCATCATAGGTAGGGCCCTGTTCTCACAGACGCGTAGATTGCCCATACGGCGTAAATTCGAAAGACCTACACCAGGCCTCTTCAGAGGCCACACTCCATTATTATTACTCACGATGAAATAAGAGGGGGGTCCGCTTCTGTGCTTGTAGTGGTTAGCGTGAATAGCTACCACCCCCGGAGGCCCGGGTTGGATTCCCGGCTCTGCCACGAAATTTGAAAAATGGTACGAGGGCTGGAACGGGGTCCACTCAGTCTCGGGAGGTCAACTGAGTAGAGGTGAGTTCAATTCCTACCTCAGCCATCCTGCAAGTGGTTTTCTGTGGTTTCCCCACTTCTCCTCCAGGCAAATGCCGGAATGGTCAAATGCCCCTGTTCAGCATAGCATGTGAGGCCGCCTGGGCGAGGTGCTGGTTCTCCTCCCCAGTTGTAACCATCGACCCAAAGTCCCCAACTCTAGGACACTGCCCTTGAGGCGGTAGAGATGGGATCCTTCGCTGAGTTCGAGGGAAAAACCAACCTTGGAGGGTAAACAGATCGTGTTGTGCCATTTCGTCCAGATGCCATTTCGCCCAAATTCCACGAACAGAGGCAGGTGGTTAACTCTCTACCGGCCCACTAGTGCTATTTCGTCCAAGCACCTATGATTGACAGTTTCACAGATCTACAATAACTGTTCCATTTCATTGCGTTCCTTGTTAGAAATAAGTACGTTTTTTAATGGTTGTAATAATGGACGTTACTCGCTGCGTTCGTTTGCCACCAGTCAACTGTATTTTACAATGAAATGCTTATAATGTAAACAACATAGTGAGAATTAAAACAAATATTTTCACAAATCAGGTGATAATTGTCCGCCTCTGTGGTGTAGTAGTTAGCGTGATTACCTGCCACCCCCGGAGGCCCGGGTTCGATTCCCGGCTCTGCCACGAAATTTGAAAAGTGGTATGAGGGCTTGAACGGGGTCCACTCAGCCTCGGGAGGTCAACTGAGTAGAGGTGGGTTCTATTCCCACCTCAGCCATCCTGGAAGTGGTTTTCCGTGGTTTCCCACTTCTCCTCCAGGCGAATGCCGGGATGGTACCTAACATAAGGCCACGGCCACTTCCTTCCCTCTTCCTTGCCTATCCCTTCCAATCTTCCCATCCCTCTACAAGGCCCCTGTTCAGCATAGCAGGTGAGGCCGCCTGGGCGAGGTACTGGTCATTCTCCCCAGGTGTATCCCCGACCGAGAGTCTGAAGCTCCAGGACACTGCCCTTGAGGCGGCAGAGGTGGGATCCCTCGCTGTGTCCGAGGGAAAAGCCGACCCTAGAGGGTAAACAGATGATGATGATGAGGTGATAATTAATTATATCGAAAGTTGCATTGCTAAAACATCTGTTTAAATAAATATCTTATCATATATCAAGCAGGAATATCTGTTTATTCACAAAAATTACATGGGGACTTTGAAGGGCTTTGGGGAGGGAGTCCTAAGTGAATTTAGGGAAACCATGTCCTTTCAAAACATCTATGGCAAGTTCCCTTTAATTTGACACCTCAGTCATCAAAATCGGACTTATAATAAAAAAAAAGTAACCGAGCTCGATAGCTGCAGTCGCTTAAGTGCGGCCAGTATCCAGTATTCGGGAGATAGTAGGTTCGAACCCCACTGTCGGCAGCCCTGAAGATGGTTTTCCGTGGTTTCCCATTTTCACACCAGGCAAATGCTGGGGTTGTACCTTAATTAAGGCCACGGCCGCTTCCTTCCCACTCCTAGCCCTTCCCTGACACATCGTCGCCATAAAACCTATCTGTATCGGTGCGACGTAAAGCAACTAGCAAAAAAAAAAAAGAAAAAAAAAAGTAGTTCATGGGACAATAAATTCCTAACGGAATTAAATATAAGACAATATACTCACTATTAGCTGCGTTCCTGGAGACTGTTATGAAGTCACGTTCAGCCAATTTTCACACTACTAAAAAGGTTTGATTAGAAACACAAACCAAATCTGCCAATGCAAAAAGCGGCCTTTTTTTTTTTTTTTTTTTTTTTTTTGCTATTTGCTTTACGTCGCACCGACACAGATATGTCTTATGGCGACCATGGGACAGGAAAGGCCTAGGAATCGAAAGGAAGAGGCCGTAGCCTTAATTAAGGTACAGCCCCAGCATTTGCCTTTTGTGAAAATGGGAAACCACGGAAAACCATCTTCAGGAATGCCGACAGTGGGATTCGAACCCACTATCTCCAGATTACTGGATACTGGCCGCACTTAAGCGACTGCAGCTATCGAGCTCGGTAAAGCGGCCTTTCAGCCTTGTCAAGTTTTGTGTCTATTTACAAATACATACAGTATGTACAATGTATGCAGCATCTAATGAGTTGTCCGATGATGCAAATCAGTAACTTTTTTGTTACTCTTAATCCATTTTAATTATCTTGGAGACGTTCCTCAAAAACTTTTCAAAGTCTCGTGACTTCTCCAATTTTTCAATGGCTCTTTCTATTCTGTTGTCCATTAAAATGAACTTGTTTCTCCTCTTTAGACCTTCTAAATTTAGGTCAATCCTGATGATTTTCGTGGCAGAATATTCTGCTTCTTTCTTTAGTGTCATAATTAGGTGTTTTTTTCTAGGGTGTGGATTGCCTACGATTGCATTCAAGCGATGGTTCCATTCTTCCACAGCGTTGTTGACACGATGTCGCCTGCCGGTACAATTACACGCATCAGTTGGGAAATGAGGGTTTTCTAACCACTGGTCAATGAAATAGTCAAAAACCTCATTGAGTTTCTCATGTGCTACAGCAACACTGTGGATGTGTAGCCAGCCTTCCTCTACATCTGTTGTTTTGAAAAAGGCCAGAGCAGCGCACATTCTCACGGAGTCTCGTGTTTCCTGGCGTGTGTAATATCTTTGGCAAACCCAAGGTTTTGTACATTCCTCCATAGACTTTGTGGAAAATGAAAAAAGCACCCATGAAATTCTGCAGGAGGAAATACAGTTTTGATTTCCTCGATCACTCCAGCTTCGAAATCTGCGGTTCCTGTCTCAGGGAACCAGTCTGGAATCACCCGAAGAATGGCGTTAAACAGGCGAATGTAAGGTGACTTTCTTTTGTCAGGAAGTAATGCGAAACTACGGAGGTTACGTTTGTTTCTTCCACAGTGCTTCCTAAATCCACGTGGATGGTGTTCAACTGAGAAAATTGTTTGCTAACACTCGTAAAGGTGCCATCCATGAAAAAAATAATGTTATTCTCTTTTAATGCAGATTTTCCTGTGGAACTGGCAAAAATAAGTATCCGCTCACCATCACAGTTGTCAGCTAGTAAGAAATTATTTCCATCTGCCATCTTCAAACTTTCTGAATCCAACTCAACTTCATCTCGATGATTGGGTTCAGCCTGAATTCCCTGAGCATCCTTTCGCTGTCTGTGCAGAGTAGACTTGCAGTTATATAACTGAGGAATTCTGGTAACTAGTTCAAATACGGATTGTAGAAGAGGTTTGAATTCGTCGTCAAAAATCCGAAACCAAATGGAACTAACTATACTATCTATATACATAAAATGAGAGTTCTGTCTGTACATTACTTGGAATAGTGAAATTTTGGCATAATTTCATGTATTATACATCGTAGAAGCCGAATCGAACTTTATCTCAATTTCGGTCGGTCTGTCTGTCTGTCTGTCTGTCTGTCTGTCTGTCTGTCTGTCTGTCCGTCGAGCAAGAAGCCGCTCGCAGAATGTAAACTCGCTTCGCTAGTTTACTTCCTTCGTCCTTCAGCCTCATGATTTGCAAGGAGTTCAAACTCAATTTAAATTAGTAAATGCCCATTTATAAGCCAGTGGGGCGCATTCCTAGAGTCTGGGCCATCAATATTGTCACAAATAAAAAATATCAACCTACCTGTGAAATGAATGTATCAGTTTCTTCGCGGGCTCTATCCTTCCCTGTGCACCGCATGTGGGTGGGGGACGCAGACAAAGAAATCACCCATGGTATACCCTGCCTGTCGTAAGAGGCGACTGAAAGGGGAGACCAAGGGATGATCAAATTAGAACCATGAAACTACTTGCGATTAGTACCACCACACGGGGAACACCATTGGTCGCTTTTACTTGCGCTTAGTACCACTAATTTGGGTACCAAATAGGTTTGTGATTAGCAGTAAATGACAGCGCGACGGCTTTTACAGTACCTGTGATTAGTAGCACTGTATAAGCGACACCGTGGGATGAGGGAACCCATGGTTCCGGTTTGCCTATCATTAGTACCCACTATATGAGGAACACCACGGGATAGTACGAGTCCCTGTGGTTACTACCCTTATGTGATGAACACCATAGGTTAGCGTTGCCTGTAAATGGCGCCGCAATATGCGAAAGAGCGTAGGTCTGTAATACATATGCGAATTTCATTACCTGTGAGTAGTACCATAATGTGTGGAATGCCGCGAGTCTACGCTACTCTTAATCAGTACCGCAACATGACGAATACCATGGTTCTACTTTTCTAGCGATAAGTACCATTGTGAGGGGCCGCTGACTTGGATTTTGGACCCCTTTCGACTACAAGTATCATCGATTCAGTATTGTGCTATAGAAGCAGTCCCTTGGTCAGTAATACTATTGTTCTACGCCAGCTTCTGTGCATGTGAGGCACTGAAGGTAAGTTTCACTGGTCGTTTTAAATTAATATCCATCCATCCATCCATCCATCCATCCATCCATCCATCCATCCATCCATCCATCCATCCATCCATCCATCCATCCATCCATCCATCCATCCATCCATCCATCCATCCATCCATCCATCCATCCATCCATCCATCCATCCATCCATCCATCCATCCATCCATCCATCCATCCATCCATCCATCCATCCATCCATCCATCCATCCATCCATCCATTCAATCTTCATCCTCAAATTTTGAATTGTGGTCAGTTGATGTTTTTGGGCTTTTAATTTGTAATTTCATTTTGTCTTATTTCGTACCATTAGGGGCAGATGACCTAGATGTTAGGCCCCTTTAAACAAAAAGCATCATCATCATCATCCTTCCCTGTGCCAAAGCCTTGTGGACTTCTTGTGCAGCCAACACTTTTCCACTACAAGAACGGTTAACACAACGCCACACAACTTCACCGCACTTCTTCTCATTCATAACCGTATACCGATACCCGTTAAGTAATAAACTAGGTTGACCCCTTACTAGTTGCTTTACGTCGCCCCGACACAGATAGTTCTTATGGCGACGATGGGACAGGAAAGGGCTAGGAGTGGAAGGAAGCGGCCGTGGCCTTAATTAAGGTACAGCTCCAGCATTTGCCTTGTGTGAAAACGGGAAACCACAGAAAACCATTTTCAGGGCTACCGACAGTGGGGTTCGAACCTACTATCTCCCGATTACTGGATACTGGGCGCACTGAAGCGACTGCAGCTATCGAGCTCGGTAAAGCGGCCTTTCAGCCTTGTCAGGTTTTGTGTCCATTTACAAATACATACAGTGTGTACAATGTATGCAGCAGCTAATGCGTTGTCCGATCATGCAAATCAGTAACTTTTTTTCCTCTTAATCCATTTTAATTATCTTGGAGACGTTCCTCAAAAACTTTTCAATGTCTCGTGACTTCTCCAATTTTTCAATGGCTGTCTGTCCATTACAATGAACTTGTTTCTCCTCTTTAGATCTTCTAAATTTAGGTCAATCCTGATGATTTTTGTGGCAGAATATTCTGCTTCTTTCTGTAGTGTCATAATTAGGTGTTTTATTCTAGGGTATGGTTTGCCTACGATTGCATTCAAGCGATGGTTCCATTCTTCCACAGCGTTGTTGACACGATGTCGCCTGCCGGTACAATTACACGCATCAATTGGGAAATGAGGGTTTTCTAACCACTGGTCAATGAAATAGTCAAAAACCTCATTGAGTTTCTCATGTGCTACAGCAACACTGTGGATGTGTAGCCAGCCTTCCTCTACATCTGTCGTTTTGAAAAAGGCCAGAGTAGGGCACATTCTCACGGAGTCTCGTATTTCCTGGCGTGTGTAATATATTTGGCAAGCCCAAGGTTTTGTACCTTTCTCCATAGACTTTGTGAAAAATGAAAAAAGCACCCATGAAATTCTGCAGGAGGAAATACAGTTTTGATTTCCTCGATCACTCCAGCTTCGAAATCTGCGGTTCCTGTCTCAGGGAACCAGTCTGGAATCACCCGAAGAATGGCGTTAAACAGGCTAATGTAAGGTGACTTTCTTTTGTCAGGAAGTAATGCGAAACTACGGGGGTTACGTTTGTTTCTTCCACAGTGCTTCCTAAATCCACGTGGATGGTGTACAACTGAGAAAATTGTTTGCTAACACTCGTAAAGGTGCCATCCATGAAAAAAATAATGTTATTCTCTTTTAATGCAGATTTTCCTGTGGAACTGGCAAAAATAAGTATCCGCTCACCATCACAGTTGTCAGCTAGTAAGAAATTATTTCCATCTGCCATCTTCAAACTTTCTGAATCCAACTCAACTTCATCTCGATGATTGGGTTCAGCCTGAATTCCCTGAGCATCCTTTCGCTGTCTGTGCAGAGTAGACTTGCAGTTATATAACTGAGGAATTCTGGTAACTAGTTCAAATACGGATTGTAGAAGAGGTTTGAATTCGTCGTCAAAAATCCGAAACCAAAAGGAACTATCTATATTGCACCCATAATCGAATGAGCCTAATGGAAGTGGTAATTAAATTATTGAAATTCGTATATGCGAATACTGCAGAGGTAGGGAAAAGCTAGCAGTCTCACAAAGCGCCACCCAGGAGCCGCGTTGGCTGGAAGTACATCCGTCATATGCTTTAAGTCACGAAAAGGAAATAGCTAACTAAAAGCCTCCCTCAAATAAAGTTTATGGCACCGAAAAGTGCAGACTTTCTACTTAGTTCCTCACGGGAAACCGGCAATACGGAATTTGCCCATCCCTAGTGTGTGACAAGGAAAGAGAGAATACCTTTCACCCCTTGGCAGAAAATGGTTCCACCCGAGCTACGATGCGCGGCAAGATTTTAACCAATCACAATTTACAAAATGTAATTGTCATGTCCTAGCGGGAATCTGTATCCAGTGTTTCGTGATTTGGTGTCGAAAGTAGTAGTGAAATACTGTGTCCTGACCTGAAAATAATATTTAACGAATATTTCACGCGAATACGTGGTTAATTATTTCTCAAATATAAGTTTTCAACATTGAGTGGAAGAGTGGTTGCGCCCAAGGAGCAATGTGTCATGGCGGCAAGGCGCCGTGCTCCGAGTGTAAATAGGCCCTGTGACTCATTTCAATTTATAAAATAAGCTACGATCATTTCTGATGGCGCAGTGCAACATACAAATCGAACCAAATTTTGGAATATTTAGAGTGCATTTGCCGAACATTTAACCTACGGGCAAGTGGAAAAACGATCCAAGGTGCCGTATTACTACGCCGCATCCCCTCCAATCGGACTATTTTTGAAGTGGGGGTGTGAGAATTTACAAAAGCGGTAGCCGCAGTGTGATGATATCTCAGTCCTACGTGAAATTTCAGTGCAGACAGGCGATTCTACAGAAAGTGCAGCGCTAAGAGACGACTCAACATTTGTGTGAGTAGAATCTTAGTCAAGCAATGAACATTTAGGGAGAACTCTAAAATAACATCAGATCATAGGAAACAATCAGACAATTACCTAGCAAAAATGACAATGGTAGTTATTTTACACACCGAGCTCGATAGCTGCAGTCGCTTAAGTGCGGCCAGTGTCCAGTAATCGGGAGATCGTGGGTTCGAGCCCCACTGTCGGCAGCCCTGAAGATGGTTTTCCGTGGTTTCCCACTTTCACTCCAGGCAAATGCCGGGGCTGTACCTTAATTAAGGCCACGGCCGCATCCTTCAACTTCCTGGGCATTTCCCATCCCATCGTCGCCATAAGACCTATCTGTGTCGGTGCGACGTAAAGCAAATAGCAAAAAAAAAGTTATTTTACAAACTTTTTCATAAATGAACATTTAACGTAGTGAGACAGGCGGACAACGGAGATGGACAATAGGAGTTTTCATAACATGTAATTATACAACATCCCTTAGCTCAGACGTAACTTGCACGCTAGTATTCTAGTGGAGAAGTATTGTTTTTGGAGGACTGTATTTTCATAAACATTTCTCCATGTCTTACATGGGAACGTCACAATTAAACGTGCGCAGTCTATAAAATGGTTATTTCATCTGAGACACTGGGAGCAAACATTAGGTGAGCTAAATTACAGGGAGAGACTTTGTTTACTAGTGGAGCTTAACAGTACAAGGACTAGTGTCCACTTTCATTTGTCAGAGTGAGGTCGATGGCTGCTAAACCCCTTGTGTAAACAAGCGGTAAAGGAGGGAGCTGGACAGAGACGACCAGAAGGAGACCGCGCCAGGTAGCTGTTTTTCCTGACAGTGCACGTCAACTCATCGAGAGCTATTGCTGTGTAATTTATGTTTTTCTTCATATGATTGTTAAAAGGCGTGTACGGAAATAATCTTACGTGTGCTACGCAAGTATGAGAATGGATCCAATTCGTGTGTATAAAGTGGTAAATATCCTCGGCAAGATGAAGAAGATGGAATAAAGTTATGTAGCGGGGACTGTGGAGGATCCAACCTGCCTTCCAGCACAAAGGTAAAATGAGCATTTGATAATCATGTAACAATATACTTGAGGGCTATAAACAATCAGTGGTCAAATCTAGGGTAGCGATTTATGTAGGCTTATAAATATTAAAATTTCACGTACCGGATGGTAAATTATATTTTAGATGTCATTTGCAGTTAGAGTTAGAAGTGAGACCAGGACAATCACATCTGACGACTCGGGATGTGAATGCCATGGTGTCATAATAATAATAAAAATATAATAATCAGAAAATAGTCGTATTTTTTCTCAGGAGCCTCTCTCACATATTTCTGGATAAATTTTTGATATGAGTTACTATTTTAACATACGTGAATCTAAAATTTCTGTAGATATTGTACGTCCAGTAAAATTTCAGATCTTAACATAAATAGGAATATAAAAATATAATATAAGTGTTTTGGTGATATTTGATTTTGATGGACGCTGCCGAGTTGTTTTTGAATTTAACTAGCTGTAATTATAGCGCATCCAATTTTATCATTCACTTGAGTGATCACATTTAGATGATCGCTTCCGTTGGATATCATACCTTATATTTTGCGGTATAGTGTTTAATACGTAATTTTTATTTTTACTTGTGAGTGCGTGGATTCATATTTTCGATAGCTGGGTATTTGACAGGCAAATCTTGTTGTTACAGTCAATAAATAAGGATAGGGAAACCATTGCAGGTCAGGTCTGATAATTCATGGCATGTGAATGTGAAATAAGATCAAATAGATGAACAAGGAGATAGTAATGCCCCTGATGATAGCAATTGAAAAATGGAAAATATGAAGCTTGAGGACCATGTTGTATTATGGTGTCGTAATAAATGAATGTGAACGACACAGCGTATTATTAAAGATTAGCCCGTATTCAAATGAGCGAGGCTACATTGACAAGTACATGCTACTTTGAGAATAATGAGATGAATGTGAATTGGGAGGTAAACAATTTAACTAGCATAGTTAAATCTACGACGATATATGTGATAATTGTAGGAAGAAGGCTTACATATTCATAATTTTTCCAGGGACGAATATATCACTCGGAAATATGCAAATCAAAGGCCGAGTTGAGACATGGAAGAGACTGACCGTGCAATGTGTAAAATTTTGAAAGTCAATTGTAATCATGATGACGTGTAATATTCTTAGTTAGTATTCTTGAAAGTTGTGGGATGTCATGCCCAGACGTTTACGTTTGATGTCACGAGACTGCCGTCAAATTCACCCTGTTGTTACTTAAAAATCCGTTTGTTTACGATTCTTCTGCATTCTTGATCGTGCGCATTTTTATTAAAATTTGATAGGCAGTGATCACGTCCAAGTTGGGATGTTTCTCTAAAGTTTTCTTTTTTTTGCGCGGATATTTTTTGGGGCACCGTGTTTTAATTTTTTTTATAGTGACAGAAGGTACGTGAAAGATTGTTCATGATTTAAATGATGTAAATAAGATAGGAGTAGTTATATCATTTTGAATTATGTATTCCATTGTCATGTACATTTTGTAAATAATAAATTTCATGTGTTAGGTTAGCAAGACCACAGATCGTTCATAGTCAGAATCAAAGTACATTTATGCTCTAGGACATCGTAAATCACAAAACCTTTGAATCCCACTACAAAAGTTAAATTAGGTAAATGATTCGACCTTTGATAAAAGGTTATGTCATAAGTGCCGCGAATTAAGTAGACAAGATGGAATCTGCCTCCATCGATGATGATGTCATACAATTTTAATCATTCCCTGTACAAATACAGACAGCGGCAAGTTAGATAAAATTAATATTGTAAAAGGGTCGAAATTCATTTAATAAGGTAAAACTAAGGCACTTGGCCTTACTTGTTCTACTTTTTTGTAAATTGTCCAGGCTATCACAGCTAGTAATGTGTAAATTAACTAAACAAGTGAATGTTCATCCTCAACGTTTGATTTCAAAACTGTTCTTGGTTCAGCCAATGTTTATTAAGTTTGTGGATAAGAAATAGAATGGTAGTGAGATACCGTGTTCATGGATTTTCCTTTATTAACCATGGTTATTGTACACAATAATGTTTTACAGTTGGGTAGTTATCAACTTAAAATTGAATTTGGAGTCAACAAGCTAATCATTCATTTAATGTTACGCAAGTCCAGTTATTTGAGATTTGATTTAAATGCATTTCATGGTGTCTTATTCAAATGCTGTATATTAGTGGACCAGTGATCTGTTGCGGTTGTGTTTCGAATATAAAAGGCACCAATTTTATCGACCTTCAGTCAAGTTCATTAAGGGAGATGTTTTCTTTTTATTGAGGAGATTTGAATTGTAATATTTTCCATGTAACCTTATTGCATTTTAATTTAACTTCACTTCAGTTCATTTTAAAATGTCATTTATTTACATATTTTGCCGATTTTGTTAATAAACCATTTTAATTAGTTAAATTTAATTCAGTCTCTGGGTACCGTCATTTTAGTAGTTAGGTGACCCCTCGTCTTTCATTTCCTCACCCCCGATCGTGTGTGGGCTGTCAACCCCGAGGAAAGCTGAAGGACGTGACCATCCCTGAGAAGATAAGAGTCTACATGAGCGGTAGGTATTATGTGATGTCATTTTTTTACAGGAGCAGCCGGCGCATCAATCAAGCAGTGGGGCGCATTCCTAGAGTCTGGACCATCAATATTGTCACAAATAAAAAATATCAACCTACCTGTGAATACCGCATCGCATGCCTTGAAAAGGGCACAATATACACAAAATAAGAGTTCTGTCTGTACATTACTTGGAATAGTGAAATTTTGGCATAATTTCATGTATTATACATCGTAGAAGCCGAATCGAACATTATCTCAATGTCTGTCTGTCTGTCTGTCTATCTGTCTGTCTGTCTGTCTGTCTGTCTGTCTGTCTGTCTGTCTGTCTGTCTGTCTGTCTGTCGAGCAAGACGCCGCTCGCAGAATGTAAACTCGCTTCGCTAGTTTACTTCCTTCGTCCTTCAGCCTCATGATTTGCAAGGAGTTCAAACTCAATTTAAATTAATATATGCCCATTTATAAGCCAGTGGGGCGCATTCCTAGAGTCTGGACCATCAATATTGTCACAAATAAAAAATATCAACCTACCTGTGAAATGGATGTATCAGTTTCTTCGGGGGCTCTTTCCTTCCCTGTGCACCGCATGTGGGTGGGGGACGCAGACAAAGAATTCACCCATGGTATACCCTGCCTGTCGTAAGAGGCGACTGAAAGGGGAGACCAAGGGATGATCAAATTAGAACCATGAAACTACTTGCGATTAGTACCACCACACGGGGAACACCATTGGTTGCTTTTACTTGCGCGTAGTACCACTAATTTGGGTACCAAATAGGTTTGTGATTAGTAGCAAACGACAGCGCGACGGCTTTTACAGTACATGTGATTAGTAGCACTGTATAAGCGACACCGTGGGATGAGGGAACCCATGGTTCCGGTTTGCCTATCATTAGTACCCACTATATGAGGAACACCACGGGATAGTACGAGTCCCTGTGGTAAGTACCCTTATGTGATGAACACCATAGGTTAGCGTTGCCTGTAAGTGGCGCCGCAATATGCGAAAGAGCGTAGGTCTGTAATACATATGCGAATTTCATTACCTGTGAGTAGTACCATAATGTGTGGAATGCCGCGAGTATACGCTACTCTTAATCAGTACCGCAACATGACGAATACCATGGTTCTACTTTTCTAGCAATAAGTACCATTGTGAGGGGCCGCTGACTTGGATTTTGGACCCCTTTCGACTACAAATATCATCGATTCAGTATTGTGCTATAGAAGCAGTCCCTTGGTCAGTAATACTATTGTTCTACGCCAGCTTTTGTGCATGTAAGGCACTGAGGGGCAGTTCCACTGATCGTTTTAAATTAATATCCATCCATCCATTCAATCTTCATCTTCAGATTTTGAATTGTGGTCAGTTGATGTATTTGGGCTTTTAATTTGTCATTTCATTTTGTCTTATTTCGTACCATTAGGGACAGATGACCTAGATGTTAGGCCCCTTTAAACAAAAAGCATCATCATCATCATCCTTCCCTGTGCCATAGCCTTGTGGACTTCTTGTGCAGCCAACACTTTTCCACTACAAGAACGGTTAACACAACGCCACACAACTTCACCGCACTTCTTCTCATTCATAACCGTATACCGATACCCGTTAAGTAATAAACTAGGTTGACCCCTTACTAGTTGCTTTACGTCGCACCGACACAGATAGGTCTTATGGCGACGATGGGGCGGGAAAGGGCTGGGAGTGGAAGGAAGCGGCCGTGGCCTTAATTAAGGTACAGCCCCAGCATTTGCCTGGTGTGAAAACGGGAAACCACGGAAAACCATTTTCAGGGCTGCCGACAGTGGGGTTCGAACCTACTATCTCCCGAATACTGGATACTGGGCGCACTTAAGCGACTGCAGTTATTGAGCTCGGTACTCCATAATTAATAAAGATGTTAATTCATAGAGATCATACGAACGAAGTCTCTGTTCAAAAACAAAGGGGGGGGGGGAGGAATGGAATTTCACAGCCAGATGTGGATATCCCACAACCTGTGGTTGTGCACGTAAGCGTTAACCTGCACTGCCTCAACCCTTGTCAACATTCCGTCTGGACGAGATGGTACTCATTAACTTGTGTAATAATTTGTAAAACCGACCTGGACGAAATGGCACGTTTTTCAAGGAAATTTGTTGATGGACAAAATGGCACTTGGACGAAATGGCACTGAACCAAACAGATTAAGAGAGAAAGAAAAAGATAGAAAGAAATAGGAGGGGCTATCAAGTCGGTCTGAATGGTTGAAGCGTTGACTTTCTGACCCGCACCTGGCTTATTCCGGTAGATTTACTGACACGTAAAAGAACTCTTGCAGGACCACATTCCGACACGTCGGCGTCTCCGAAAACCGTACAATTAGTTAGTGGGATGTAAAGCCAATAACATTATTATTATTATTATTATTATTATTATTATTATTATTATTATTATTATTATTATTATTATTATTATTATTATTATTATTATTATTAGAGGGTACCAAGCACACTAAATCCGATCCTCTTGGGACTCTACCCCCTGATCATGCAGCTTCTAATCCCTTTTTGTCTGAGCTCTGCCAATGAATAATTAATTCCAGTACTTGTATCATACCATTGCAGACTTGTGGAACTGGTTATGCATCTACCTGCAGGTGAAAGCTTTCTGCTGACGTCAGTAAAGGACAGTTTGTGTATTAAACCTTTTCACTGGTTAGAGAAGGTGCGATGCGATGGTGGTGTAGTGGTGAGCATAGTTGCCTTCCAAGCAATTGATCCGAGTTCGATTCCCGGCTATCGCACACTCTTAAAATTGTCGGTAATGTGTTCTTAGCTAATATTAACTTCTAGACTGGAAACGCAAATGGTCAGGAAGGTTGACCTGATCGTTCATGAAGAAAGAATATTTTCCAGAATAAACTTCGTTTTCCCCAACTTTATGGTACTAGAGGGATCAAAGCTTATGAGATGTGTAGACCGGGGGTTCATAGCTGCGTCTGTATTCACTTAATTCTTCTTCTTCTTCTTCTCATCAATCTGGTTACCCAGATTCCGTTTTTCCCTCGGACTCAGCGAGGGATCCCACCTCTACCGCCTCAAGGGCAGTGTAGTGGAGCTTCAGAATCTGGGTCGGGGATACAACTGGGGAGGATGACCAGTACGTCGCCAGGACGGCCTCACCTGATATGTTAAACTGGGGCCTTGTGGGGGGATGGGAAGATTGGAAGGAATAGGCAAGGAAGTGGAAACGAAGAGGCCGTGGCCTTAACTTAGGTACCATCGCGGCATTTGCTTGGAGGAGAATTGGGAAACCACGGAAAACCACTTCCAGGATGGTTGAGGTGGGAATCGAACCCACCTCTACTCAGTTGACCTCCCGAGGCTGAGTGGACCTCGTTCCAGCCCTCGGACCACTTTTTCAAATTTCGTGGCAGAGGCGGGAATCGAACAAGGGCCTCTGGGTGTGGCAGCTAATCACACTACCATACCATACCATTGCTGACTTGTGGAACTGGTTATGCATCTACCTGCAGGTGAAAGCTTTCTGCTGACGTGAGTAAAGAAGAACTTGTGTATTAAACGTTTTCACTGTTCAACCAAGGTGCGATGGTGGTGTAATGGTGAGCATAGTTGCCTTCCAAGCAGTTGATCCGGGTTCGATTCCCGGCCATCGCACACTTTTAAAATTGTCAGTAATGTGTTCTTAGCTAATATTAACTTCTAGACCGGAAATGGTCAGGAAGCTTGACCTGATTGTTCATGAAGAAAGAATATTTTCCAGAATAAAAGTTTTCACAAACTTTATGGTATTAGAGGGATCAAAGCTCATGAGATGTGACGACCAGGGGTTCATTGCTGGGTCTGTATTCACATAGTATTGTCATGTTATTCTCTGTCATTTATACAGTCCGACCTCTCTCTGTTAATACTTGCTCTATTCCCACTTGTACCGTAAATCCACAGAGGGGGGCTTTAATAATAATAATAATAATAATAATAATAATAATAATAATAATAATAATAATAATAGTAATAATTGTTCTGAGGTATCTGTGGAACAGCAGAGGTGAAAGAAGGTGCGGGGGTGAACAGGTCTCAGAATTCGAAATTAAAGTTAAGATAAAATTTAACAAGGTTATATTTTCTTAGCAAAATCAAGAAATATCAAGAATGGCAGGTACAGAGTAGCAAAGCAACTATTCGAGAATGTATAATTACAGAGTTACAGGATTTGGGCTCCGAGAGCCAGTCACACAATTCTTGAGCAATGAGCCCAACCTTCCTTCTATACAAGGTTCAACAAAGGGGCAGAAAACCCCAATCATGCCTAGGAGCACTTGCTCCCCTTTACACAGTAAAGCCTCCTCGAGGCACGCAAAAACAAATTTTTATTTTGGAAAGAGCAACCCGCTCTCAAAGTGCTAGCCTATCAAAGGCCACACCAAATTCCACCTTCAAGCTGTCCTCCAAGGACATAGACACAGGGGTACAAATACCCAACCTACTGAGGCCTATTAAGTGAAGAAACAGAAATATTACATGGCCTCGATAACACCAACTTGAGAGGAGGCACAACTGCACTCCTAATATATTTTACTAAAACCTACTTGGCACTAGGCCGCTTATGCAAGGGCTAATCCCATACTAAAGAGGTGACTTATTTGAGAAGACAATTTACATTACGCTAGACTGGAAGAAACGGTTGAGAAAAATAAGTTCACCTCAAAGCAATATTTGTGGGAGCTCGAGAGGGTTAAGCACTCTCTATCCCAATTTGTAGTTTAAAAGATAGAATATATACTAAGTGTCTTTACATTTTAGGGGAAAAGTTACATGGTGGAAAACCTTCGGACCTGCCCCGAGAGTTAAACTGCTGAGCTAGCAAAAAAGAAGTTATTAAACGGCCATTACCTTGTGGTTGAACTGCTGCCCGAAGACAGAGGCGCTTCCCGCCCCCTGCTACGTACTTTACACACTGAAAGATGTTACAGAAGTGGCGCGGAGACCCGAAAATCAGCAGTTTATATACTCTCGCGGAAAGTTCGAGGCGTTTCAGGAATGAGAACACCCTCCCACAAGAATTTTATTGGTTAGGGTTAAGCAACATATCCACGTTGAAGAAGATACATCTGATTGGTCATAAATTAATTAAAGAAATTCGGGATTGGCTAAATTCAAAACAAGGGGAAAGAAAGGGTTAATATTGCCAACTTAAACAATAACTGAAAGAAATTTAACAAAGAACAAACTTATAAACACAAAATTTCTTAAAAAACATAGTTCTTTCACTTCGCACTAGGGTGCATAATTGTATTTCTTCAGTAGTGCCATCTGGAAGAGAATGTCCACACTTCTTACAACAGGCAAAACAAAAATACATCGAAAACGACCCAGTTCAGAAACTTCAAAATTTACAAGTAGTGACATCTTCTGAGAAACTTGAAAATTTACGCAGTAGATAAAGTTCAGACTTCCTCTAGTAGAGGAGTTTCAACTGGCGCAAAGTTTGAATTAGCGGCATGGAGGTGTACCACCCGGTACAATAATAATAATAATAATAATAATAATAATAATAATAATAATAATAATAATAATAATAATAATAATAATAATAATAGTCCGCCTCTGTGGTGTAGTGGTTAGCGTGATTAGCTGCCACCCCCGGAGGTCCGGGTTCGATTCCCGGCTCTGCCACGAAATTTGAAAAGTGGTACGAGGGCTGGAACGGGGTCCACTCAGCCTCGGGAGGTCCACTGAGTAGAGGTGGGTTCGATTCCCACCTCAGCCATCCTGGAAGTGGTTTTCCGTGGTTTCCCACTTCTCCTCCAGGCGAATGCCGGGATGGTACCTAACTTAAGGCCACGGCCGCTTCCTTCCCTCCTCCTTGCCTATCCCTTCCAATCTTCCCATCCCTCCACAAGGCCCCTGTTCAGCATAGCAGGTGAGGCCGCCTGGGCGAGGTACTGGTCATTCTCCCCAGTTGTATCCCCGACCAAGAGTCTGAAGCTCCAGGACACTGCCCTTGAGGCGGTAGAGGTGGGATCCCTCGCTGTGTCCGAGGGAAAAGCCGACCCTGGAGGGTAAACAGATGATGATGATGATGATAATAATAATAATAATAATAATAATAATAATAATAATAATAATAATAATAATATACGTCTTTGAGGTGTAGTGGTTAGTGTGATTACCTGCCAACCCAGGAGGCCCGAGTTGGATTCCCGGCTTCGCCACGATATTTGAAACGTGGTACGAGGACTGGAACGAGGTCCACTCAGTCTCGTGCGGTCAACTGAGTAGAGGTGGGTTCCATTCCCACCTCAGCCATCCTGCAAGTGGTTTTCCGTGGTTTTCCGTGGTTTTCCCACTTCTCCTCCAGGCAAATGACGGGATGGTGAAATTCCCCTGTTCAGCATAGCAGGTGAGGCCGCCTGGCTGAGGTGCTGGTCCTCCTCACCAGTTGTAACCCCCTACCCAAAATCTAACAATCCAGGACACTGCCCTTGAGGCGGTAGAGATGGGCTGCTTCGCTGAGTTCGAGGGAAAAAACTAACACTGGAGGGTAAGCAGATAAAGAAAGAAAGAAAGAAAGATTGATGCCATACCACTGCTGACTTGTGGAACTGGTTATACATCTACCTGCAGGTGAAAGCTTTCTGCTGACGTCAGTAAAGAAGAACTTGTGTCTTAAACGTTTTCACTGTTTAACCAAGGTGCGATGGTGGTGTAATGGTGAGCATAGTTGCCTTCCAAGCAGTTGATCCGGGTTCGATTCCCGGCCATCGCACACTTTTAAAATTGTCAGTAATGTGTTCTTAGCTAATATTAACTTCTAGACTGGAAATGGGCAGGAAGCTTGACCTGATTGTTCATGAAGAAAAAAATATTTTCCAGAATAAAAGTTTTCACCAACTTTATGGTACTAGAGGGATCAAAGCTTATGAGATGTGACGACCAGGGGTTCATAGCTGGGTCTGTATTCACCTAGTTCTATCATGTTATTCTCTGTCATTTATACAGTCCGACCTCTCTCTGTCAATACTTGCTCTATTCCCCCTTGTACCGTTCATCCACAGAGGGGGCTTTAATAATAATAATAATAATAATAATAATAATAATAATAATAATAACAATAATAATATACGCCTTTGAGGTGTAGTGGTTAGTGTGATTACCTGCCACCCCCGGAGGCCCAGATGGATTCCCGGCTCTGCCGCGAAATTTGAAAAGTGGTACGAGGGCTGGAACGGTGTCCACTCAGCCTCGTGAGGTCAGCTGAGTAGAGAGGGTTCGATTCTCACCTCAACCATCCTCGAAGTGGTTTTCAGTGGTTTCCAACTTCTCCTCCAGGCATATGCAGGGATGGTACCTAACTTAAGACAACGGCTGCTTCCTTCCCTCTTCCTTGTCTACCTCTTCCCATGTTATCCCCCACAGGGCCCTGTTCAACATAACAGGAGAGAGAGCCTGTTCGAAGTATGGTCCTCCTTCCCAGTTCCATACTCCCGACCCAAAGTCTCACGCTCCAGGACACTGCTCTTGAGGCGGTAGAGGTGACATACCTCGCTGACTCCGAGGGAAAATACAACCCTGGGGGGTAAATGGGTTAAAAAAGAAAGAAGGAAAGAAAGGAAGAAAGATAATAATAATAATAATAATAATAATAATAATAATAATAATAATAATAATAATAATAATAATAATAATAATAATAATAATAATAATTGTACCGGGCGGTACACCTCCACGCCGCTTATTTAAAATTTGCGCCAATTGAAACTCCTCTGCTGGAGGAAGTCTGAACTTTATCTACGGTATTAATTTTCAAGTTACCCAGAAGATGTCACTACTTGGAAATTTTGGAGTTTTTGAACTGGGTCATTTTTGATGTACTTTTGTTTTACCTGTAGTAAGAAGTGTGAACTTTCTCTTCTAGAGGACACTACTGAAAAACTACAATGGTGCACCCTAGTGCGAAGTGAAAGAACTGTTTTTTGGAGACATTTTTATTTCAAAAGTTTGTTTCTTGTTAAATTTCTTCCTGTTATTGTTTAAGTTGGCTGTATACCCCTCTCTTTCCCCTCGTTTTGTATTTAGCCAATCCCGAATTTCTTTAATTTATTTCTGACCAATCTGATGGATCTTCCCCCAACTTGAATAGGCTGCTTATCCCTAACCAATAAATGATTGTGGGCGGGTGTTTTCTTTCCTGAAACGCCTCGAACTTTCCGCGAGAGTATATAAACTGCTGATTTTAGGGTCTCTGCGCCACTTCAGTACCATCTTTCAGTGTGTAAAGTACATAGCAGGGGGCGGGAAGCGCCTCTTCCTTCGGGCAGCAGTTCAACAAGGTAATGGCCGATTAATAACTTCTTTTCCTGCTAGCTCAGCAGTTTAACTCTCGGGGCGGGTCCGAAGCGTTTCCGCCATGTAACTTTCCCTAAAATGTAAAGACACTTTGTATTTATTCTATCTTTTAAGCTACATATTGGGATAGAGAGTGCTTAACCCTCTCGAGCTCCCTCTCATATTGCATTGAGGTGAACTTATTTTCACAACCGTTTCTTCCCTAACGTAATGTAAATTGTTTCTTTCTAAAAGTCACCTCTTTAGTATGGGATTAGCCCTTGTATTAACGGCCTAGTGCTAAGTAGGTTTTGAACAAAGTGTATTAGGAGCGCAAGTTCGCCTCCTCTCAAATTGTTATTTTAGAGGTCATGTAATTAATCCTTTTCTCACTTAATAGACCTCAGTAGGTTGGGTATTTTACCCCTGTGTCTATGTCCTGAGAGGACAACTTGAAGGTGGAGTTTGGTGTGGCCTTTGAGAGGCTTAAAGTTTGAGAGCGAGTGGCTCTTTCTTGAAAATTGAGTGTTGTATGCCTCGAGGAGGCTTTTCTGTGTAATTTGGAGCAAGTGCTCCTGAGCGTGAATGGGGTTTTCTGCCCCTCTGTTAAAACTTATTTTGGAGTAAGGTTGGGCTGATTGCCCAAGATTTGTGAAGTCGGGGCGCGAAGCCCAAATCCTGTAAATATTGTAATTGTACTTTTATTGCCTTGCTACTCTGTACCTGTCTTTCGTGTTATTTCTGAATTTTGGAAAGAAAATATAACCTTGTTAAATTTTACATTAACTTTAATTTCGTAGTTTGAGACCCGTTCACACCCGCACCTTCTTTCACCTCTATCTACCACAAAAATACGGTAACAATAATAATAATAATAATAATAATAATAATAATAATAATAATAATAATAATAATAATAATAATAATAATAATAATAATAATTGTACCAGGAGGTACACCTCAACCCCGCACATTCATAGGAAGCGCCTTTATGAACTCTATCTATCTAACCAAACGTGAAATTGCCACTACAGGAATTTGGGACATTAATCTGAAGATGTCACTACTGAAATATTGAGAAGTTTATCAGTTCTGAGTTTCCTAAACTGATTGGATTTATTTTGTTTTGTTTGGCTGTACATCAAGAAGTTTGGACATTTCTCCATAGATTCCATTACAAAAACGGAGGTCATGCACTTTGGTGCAAGGTGGAAGACTTGTGATTTAAAGAAGTCTAGTGTTTCTAGGTTTTCATAACAATCAATGTTCATTTATTTTTCGGTTGGCAACACTTCTTTTTCATTCCGCCAGTTTTTAAACTGGCCAATCATGAATTTTTGTTAATAATTTTCAACCATTCCCGCTTTTTTTGTTCACTTTGAGCCAATAAAAATTAAGAGGGTGTGTCCGGATTAGTCCAGAATTCTCTCGAACCTTCCTTGAGGGTACTCGTATATAAGTTGCGGCTTTTCAAGTTTCCTTGTCTCATTGATCGTCGTCTTTCTGAGTGTGTGTGTTAAGGCAGGAGGCGGTGCGCCTCATTCTTCGGCAGGCAGAACATCAGCCAGCTAATGGCCACATAAATTCTATCTTTCTTGCTGTCTCCGCATACTTATCCGAGGAGAAGGTCCGAATTTCTGCAATCAACATTTTCTAAAATGTAACGTTCCGTTTCGGCTAATGTAAACATTTCATAAAGTCTTTAACTGTAAATCGGGGATAGAGAGTGCGTTACCCTCTCGAGTTCCCCTTCAACTTGGATCGAGGTGACTACGACTTTGTAAATGCTATTCTTCTTTCCTGTAATGCCTTAAAGTAACCTTCATTCGAGTCACCTCAGTAGCTCGGGATTAGCCCCTGTATATCTGGGACGAGAGCCCTGTTAGGATTTTATTCTTCATTATCTAGGAGTGTAAGTATACGCCTCTATTCATTTTGTGTTCGGGCCAGTAATCTAACCTGTTCTTTTTCCATGAACGCCCAGTAGGTTGGGTAATAGATACCCCTTTGTAAAAATAACTTCTATTGTAAATCGTGCGTAGAGAGGCTAGAGAGTGTAAGATTTTTGATATAATGTTGCCTTAAGCGGGCTGTTAGAAATGTGTTAATGTTGGAGAGCATGTAAGCTCTTTTCTAAGTTTTCTGTAATTGTGAGGGGTGCCTCTAGAAGGCTAGAGATTGTAACTTTTGGAGCAAGTGCTCTTGAATTGCTGGATTTCTGCCCTTGCCTAAATTAGAATTCATTTGTAAAATTGTAAATTGTGTAAACTTGAGCTGGTAGCTCAGAATTTGTAAATCTGGGTCTTGTAGCCCAAAGCTGTTAAATTCCCTATTCTGGGGTCCTCTATTTTTAATCCCCAAAATGTTATTGTTATTTCACTAAGTGAAAGTTTGTTAAGTTTGTTGTTTTGAAAAAATACACCCTTCAGTTCAAGTTTTAAATTAATTTTGATATTGTAGATAGACCCATTCGCCCCAGCACCTTCTTTCACCTCTCTCGCAATCTACCAAAACACGGTAATAATAATAATATTAATAATAATAATAATAATAATAATAATAATAATAATGTCCTCCTGTGTGGTGCAGTGGTTTGTGTGATTAGTGAACATCCCCGGAGGCCCGGATTCGATTCCTGGCTCTGCCACGAAATTTGAAAAGTGGTACGAGGGCTGGAAATGAGTCAACTCAGAATCATGTGGTCATTTGAGTAGGGGGGGGAGGAGTGTTCGATTCCCACCTCAACCATCCTCGAAGTAATTTTCCGTGCTTTCACTCTTCTCCTCCAAGCAAACGTCGTTATAGTACCTAACTTAAGTCCACGCCCGTGTCCTTCTCTCTTCTTTGTCTGACCCTTACCATGTCTATCCCCCCACCCCCACAAGGCACCTGTTCAGCATAGTATGTGAGGCCTCCTCCCCAGTTGTACCACCCGACCCAAAGTCTCACGCTCCAGGACACTGACCTTGAGGCGGTAGAGGTGGGATCCCTCGCTGAATCCGAGGGAAAGTACGACCCTGGATATTGGACGCATTAAGAAAAAAGAAGAAAGATAATAATAATAATAATAATAATAATAATAATAATTGGCCAACGGAACAAAGCAAGTCTGTGTCCCGCAGGCCGCACTCGTCGGCGGCGGGCTACGACGCTCGGTTTCGGCTCTCGAGCCAGCCAGTTGCCTGGTTGATCCTGCCAGTAGTCATATGCTTGTCTCAAAGATTAAGCCATGCATGTCTCAGTGCAAGTCAAATTCAGGTGAAACCGCGAATGGCTCATTAAATCAGTTACGTTCTTTAGATCGTACCACTTTACTTGGATTACTGTGGTAATTCTAGAGCTAATACACGCAAACAGAGTCCCGACCAGAAGTGGAAGGAACGCTTTTCGTTCGTTCGTAATCTGTTTACCCTTCAGGGTCGGTTTTTCCCTCGGACTCAGCGAGGGATCCCACCTCTACCACCTCAAGGGCAGTGTCCTGGAGATTCAGACTTTGGGTCGGGGATACAACTGGGGAGAATGACCAGTAACTCGCCCAGGCGGCCTCACCTGCTATGCTGAACAGGGGCCTAGTGGAGGGATGGCAATATTGGATGGGACAGGCAATGAAGAGGGAAGGAAGCGGCCGTGGCCTTCAGTTAGGTACCATCCCGGCATTTGCCTGGAGGAGAAGTGGGAAACCACGGAAAACCACTTCCAGGATGGCTGAGGTGGGAATCGAACCCACCTCTGCTCAGATGACCTCCCGAGGCTGAGTGCACCCCGTTCCAGTCCTCGTGCCACTTTTCAAATTTCGTGGCAGAGCCGGGAATCGAACCCGGACCTCTGGGGGTGGCAGCTAATCACGCTAACCACTACACCACAGAGGCGGACAGGGACGCTTTTATTAGATCAAAATCAATCGGTCGGCTCGTCCGGTCCGTTTGCCTTGGTGACTGAATAACTTTGGGCTGATCGCACGGTCCTCGTACCGGCGACGCATCTTTCAAATGTCTGCCTTATCAACTGTCGATGGTAGGTTTTGCGCCTACCATGGTTGTAACGGGTAACGGGGAATCAGGGTTCGATTCCAGAGAGGGAGCCTGAGAAACGGCTACCACATCCAAGGAAGGCAGCAGGCGCGCAAATTACCCACTACCGGCCCGGGGAGGTAGTGACGAAAAATAACGATACGGGACTCATCCGAGGCCCCGTAATCGGAATGAGTACACTTTAAATCCTTTAACGAGTATCCATTGGTGGGCAAGTCTGGTGCCAGCAGCCGCGGTAATTCCAGCTCCAATAGCGTATATTAAAGTTGTTGCGGTTAAAAAGCTCGTAGTTGGATTTGTGTCCCACGCTGTCGGTTCATCGCTCGTCGGCGTCTAACTGGCATGGTTCGTGGGACGTCCTGCCGGTGGTGGCGAGTCTCAAGAACTCCTCTATCTATCAAATGTGAAACCAATAATACAACAAGTTAGAACTTTACTCACCACTAAAATCTGATATCATTTTGTTACTGTGAAGTTTCCTGAACTGTGTGAATTTCTACTTGTTTTGTTTTCCATTCATCAAGAAGTTTGGACATTCTCTCATAGATGACACTACCAAGGAATTATGATCATGCACCCTGGTGCGAAGTGAAAGAACTTTTGATATAAAGAAGTTTTGTATTCTTAAGTTTTTTACTAATTGATGTTCATTTATTTCATCTGGTGGCCATGATCGTTAAGGCGCTGAAGTCTAAAAACGGTCTAACACCGAGGTTAGCCGGTTCGAGTCCCGTTGGTCGAAAAAATTTTCACCATCAGAATGTTGGCCGGCAGGGTAGGGGAGGTGGTGGTATACAATTTCTAATCACTAGATTGCGTGCCAAAAGCCTGGATTAAATTCCAAAACTCTCCGCAGTGCTCATATGGAGTGAGGGCATATGACGCTGTTGATGGTGATTCGTCCGTCGGATGGGGACGTTAAGCCTTGAGCAGACCCCTTGGTGCTATTCGACAGGAGTAGGCTATGTGCCGGCACCGGGTTTCACCCTCTCCCTACTATCATATATCACGTCATTCATTTCATCTCTCATTAACTCCTCTGATGAGGTTGACGTCAGGAAGGGCATCCGGTCATAAAAAAAAACCGCCACGACAAATTCATCTCACCTCATACCCGACCCCGTAGGGAAACGGGACAAGGGTTGGACAAACAACAAACATTTTTGGGTTGGCAATATTTCCTTTTTTATTTCCGCCAGTTTTGAATCTAGCCAATCCCTAATTTCTGTAATTAATTTTCTACCAATCACAGTCTTCTTCGCCTTCTTCTTGTTGTTCTTCTTCTATTTTTAGTGTAACTTTTAAATTCACCAATAAAAGTGAGAGGGTGTGGCTAGTTTAATCTTGAATGATCTCGAACTTTTTCCGAGGATTTCTGCGGATTTTCATGTCTCTTGACCAATTGATCGTCATCTGACCTAGTGTGTGTGTGTCAAAGCAAGAGGCGGGCGTCGCCTCTTTCATCAGGCAGCAGTACACCGACAATGTAATGGCCGCATAACATCTTTATTTCTTGCTAGCTCCGCAGTTTAACCTGAGGGAAAGGGCCGAATCATTAACTATGTAACCTAGTTTTCCTAAAAATGTAACTTTCTGCCGGATAATGTAAAAACATCATAAAATCTTTAACTGTAAATCGGGGATAGAGAGTAATGTACACTCTCGAGCTCCCCTTCATATTGGTTTGAGGTGACTACGTTTTGTAACTGGTTTTCTTCCTTTCCGTAATGTCTTAATTTATTCTTATACGAGTCACCTTCACAGTTTGGGAATAGCCCCTGTTTCATCGGCCTAGGGCCCTTTAGGTTTTAAGTGTTCATATCTAGGAGTGCAAGTATTCGCCTCCATTCATTTTGTGTTTGGGCCATTTATTTAGCCATTATTCTTATTCCATGAAGGCCCAGTAGGCCTTCTTAACGCCGCCCATGGCCCCTACCGCACAGAACTAACTGGAGCAAAGAAGACAATACGGCCCTAAATCTCCCATCTTTTATAGTATTTTTGAAGAGAAGTTTCCAGAACTCTTAACTGTAAATCGGGGGTAGAGAGTACACACCCTTATTTTGATTGGCTAGAAAAGATATTTGCCAATTTCTTATGGGTTGATTACTATTGAAGAAGGAGACAGTAGAAGTCTAGACAACATTGATACATAAAAAAACAATCCTAAGAACTAGGTTGAAAAACCTCAAAAGTACAAATTTCTTTATTGTGCCCTTTCGCCTTATGGGTGCATTATGGAGTAATTGTAGTTTACCCCGCAAGATGGAGCAATTAAAGCTATGGTAGAGCCATTTGACAGTTGAAAATCAAAATATCTTGCAATTTATCAGTTTAAGTTAGATTACACAGATAGCCTTATAAATGGCGCGCAGTTTAACTGGCCGGAGAAGGTGTACCCTGGTACAATTATTATTATTATTATTATTATTATTATTATTATTATTATTATTATTATTATTATTATTAATAATAATAATAGTAGTATAGTTTAACGTTGCACTAACACATTCAAAGTTTTGGATGACGGAAGAATGGGAAAAGGATCGGATTGGGAAGGTAGCGGCTGTGCCGAACTTCCCACTGAGTATCAGTGGCAGTGGTGAGAACAGAAAGAGCGTTGGCTAAGGGTGGTCGAAGAGCATAAATGAAAGAGAGGAGCCTGATGGAGAAGTGAAATTAACACTGGACACATCTATTGGTCGTCATATCTTACCGAGTACCCCTGTGGTATCAAGGTGACTAAACCTAGATTTGTTTGGGATAGTACATATATAGTTTTTACAATTTGTTTTACGATACACCAACACAGGTGTTATGGTGACGTTGGGAGGGGAAAGGCCTAGGAGTGGGAAGAAAGTAGCCGTGGCCTTATGTAAGGTACAGCCCCAACATTTTCCCGATGTGAAAATGGGAAACCACAGAAAACCACCTTCAGGGCTGCCGACAGTGGGGTTCGAACCCACTATGTTCCGGATGCAAGCTCATAGCTGCGCACCCCTAACTGCACGGCCAAATCCCCTTGTAGGGCGAAAATATTTGTCACTAGTCTGTAGAGGCCGACCCCGTGGTGTAGGGTTAGCGTGCCTGCTCGTTACCCGGAGGCCCCGGGTTCGGTTCCCGGCCAGGTCAGGGATTTTGAGGGCTGGTTCGAGGTCCACTCACCTTACGTGATTAGAATTGAGGAGCTGTATGACGGTGAGATAGCGGCCCCGGTCTAGACAGCTAAGAATAACGGCCGAGAGGATTCGTTGTGCTGACCACACGATACCTCGTAATCTGCAGGCCTTCGCGCTGAGCAGCAGTCGCTTGGTAGGCCAAGGCCCTTCAAGGCTATAGTGTCATGAGGGGTTAGTTGGTCTGTAGAGAGTTATCCTCCAATTACAATAGACGTTGTGAAGGAATTGATTGAATTAATAAATAAATAAATAAACAAACAAACAAACACTTTTCTCTCCCAGCCACGGATAACCATCAAATGGGTAGAGAGCATTCATTATTGAATGCATGTATTAATGAGTTGGGAAAATATGACTTTATTATCTGTGAAAATGTCTGCTCACTTGGTAGTGATCGCGTTTCCAATGTGGAAGATGAATCAATCTCGACTTTATTAAAAACGTGCGATGGCCGGGAATCGAACCCGGATCAACTGCTTGGAAGGCAACTATGCTCACCATTACACCACCATCGCACTTGCTTTGTGTGAAGAAGAAAGAAGCTCATCAACGAAGTTACGGTTGATATAACGTGACACTCGAGTCGTGCTTCAAAGAGCTTCTTGAGCACCTTTCACTCGCTGTAACATTCAAGTACCTATAGCTATGAAATGTCTCTCAAGGATCGTGTTTGGGATTATAATAATTATAGGATAAGCCGACGTCTTGTAAACTATGGCAAAAATCGCGTTATTTGGAAGGACGGATAACATAAGTCTGCATGTTATCTCGTATCATCGTATGACTTCTAGGAGACTGATGTATTCAAGCTCGGGGACCCACAAACCACTGCCTTCGTAATGATCAGGCCGTACTGTAACTTCTGTGACGTCACGCAAAGAGGCGGTCGGTTAGGTCCGTCCGACCTGTTCAATGCATGCACATATCGTTGTAATGCGATATAATTTGTCTTTTAGTTACGAAATATTAACGATTGTCCGCCTCTGTGGTGTAGTGGTTAGCGTGATTAGCTGCCACCCCCGGAGGCCCGGGTTCGATTCCCGGCTCTGCCACGAAATTTGAAAAGTGGTACGAGGGCTGGAACGGGGTCCACTCAGCCTCGGGAGGTCAACTGAGTAGAGGTGGGTTCGATTCCCACCTCAGCCATCCTGGAAGTGGTTTTCCGTGGTTTCCCACTTCTCCTCCAGGCGAATGCCGGGATGGTACCTAACTTAAGGCCACGGCCGCTTCCTTCCCTCTTCCTTGCCTATCCCTTCCAATCTTCCCATCCCTCCACAAGGCCCCTGTTCAGCACAGCAGGTGAGGCCGCCTGGGCGACGTACTGGTCATACTCCCCAGTTGTATCCCCCCGACCAAGAGTCTGAAGCTCCAGGACACTGCCTTTGAGGCGGTAGAGGTGGGATCCCTCGCTAAGTCCGAGGGAAAAACCGAACCTGGAGGGTAAACAGATGATGATGATGATATTAACGATTGATTGCATTAATATAACAGATGAAAACGATAACACTGTGATTTTAGGAAAATTTGGTTTAGAACGTGATAAAAACAGTCAAAGCATAACGATTGTCTTACTTGTCAACGCACTCAACAAATCATATTTTTCATATTTTCAATGGAGACAACGAACGTACAAAAATAAAATGTGTAATAATAAAAGGCATTACCTCCATAACTTTAGATGTCCATAAATACGGCAGCTTTCCTGGTTTTCTTGGAACTTCCGGCACTATCCTTCCAAGATCGTTTGGAGGCACTTTCTTCCACACAAACATTTGTTTGAATTTTACTGTAGTTATTTAGCAATACATTCGCCCAAATGGTAACACACCGGCCATCAAGATATACTAATGTTTTCCCACGTTCACATACAATTGTAGAGGAACTAAGTTGCATTGCTTCTAGTACCAGATGATTAAGCACAGATTTGGGGTCCTCAGAATACAAAAATAACGTGTTGTAACTATCAGAAACAAGAACTTCAAAAATTTTATACACCTGAATTCCAATTTCAAGTGAGAAACTAGATGGATACTTTAACCCTCCACGATTTAGATGGTTTAAATAACTCACTTCAGGGGGTAAATCACAAATTAAGTCTGAAGCTGTAATTAGAGTTGTCTTACACAACAAGCATTCACATCTGAGAGAGACTTTAAAGCCAGCAAGAAATATTATTATTTCTAAAGTAGAGGATTCTATCTCAATTTCCTCACTTTCATTTATGACATGGTCATATTCAGCAGCCAAAAGGAATTCGTTGGATATGTCCTGGTCTGAAGCTGCATTAATATCTTTGATCATCTCAGAAACATTGAAAATTGCTTGCCTAGACTTAAACTTCAGTAAATTTGTAACTTTTATTTTTTCTCTCAGATTCTATTATCTGCTGAACTGAAACATTGTAGTTGCACCCACTCATCTGCTTATACTTTCCAAATCTTTGCTCCAAGTCATCAGTTTGAAAAGTGCCTAACATTACATAATACAACTTCAGATCATTCAGAAGGTATTTACATAGTTCGAGCAAGGTCTCAGTGGAATGTAACAACGCTGAAAATGTCTCCTTACTGAGCTTTCCACAACTTTTGGAAGAGTCAATGATAACAATATCATTCCAGCTTTTGAGCCAGGAGCAAAAGGAATACAAATACTAAACACTTCCCTGACCCATGTTTCTAATAGGCTCAGCATACTTCTCTCTCAAACGAATCCCCTTCTCGGGATGCTTCACATTAACAATCATCCACCACTTCCTGATAATTTGCAACCACTCTTTTGTACCCTCTGTATCCTGGATATTAGACATTGCAGCAATTGTTTTATCATCAAAAAGCGCTACGGCATAATTAACATTTTGTCGTTCAAAACTGTTTGGATAGCACACTCGATAGCAAAGTCCTGAAGATGAAGTTTCTGGTCCTGATGAATTCTTCTGACATCCTGAAATTTACACAACTGAATGGTGTTAACATCGTTCATTGATGGGTAGATGAAAGTACTGTCCCTCTCGTTTAACCAATTGTTTCTTAAATTCTTCAACAGATGAACTGTATCAAATAGTAAAAAGCACTTCTTCTGACTGTCACAGGGGTTAAAGATAAATGGGTGGATCACACTATCATTACTTAACAGTTTGTAACATTTAACATTAACCTTAGCATTGTCTGCAATAACAGCAACAACCTCATAGCCTGCTTCATGAAGTGTGCGTAAGACATTCATGACTGACTGATAGAGAAAATCAGCATCCATATTTTTTACTGGCAGTAAAGCTACTACATCTTTCTGTTTTGACAAAATAGATTTAATCATAAAAGTCGGAACAGTAGTTGCTGATGTAAGATCCAATGAATTCCTTGCCATGCCAACAATTTTGTTGTCTTTGTATGTAATTTTTGGTTTAACATATATCTCATCTAACAACAGACATACCAGTTTTTCATGCGCTTCCAGGGCATCATATTTTACTTTCAGATACTTCTTAAGTGAATCAGTAACATCAGAACTAATGCTAGATAAAGTGAATGTTTTGAGATAAGAGGGATGTGGCAACACAAGAATTTCCAAATTCCTAAGAAATCTGTAAGCAGCAGGAAATTAATAAAAAAAGCTACAGGCAAAAACTAAAGTATCAACAGAATACCTCATCTGACTGGAAAATAAAAGTGCAAGCTGTTCACTAATGAAATCCAGAGCAGCTTTTATTCTGCTTTCCTCACAAACATCATTGCACTCTTTAAGAACAACCTGGATATGTCTAATTTTATCCTTAATTGTAACATCTTTACTTTCAAGGTTGTTTACTGCCGTTAACAAATTAACCAGTTTAGAATAAGTTGCATAATAGCTCTGGGCGTAAAATATATGAAAACTGCCCTTCCTCAATATTTATACTATCAACAAAAATATTTACTTTTAACTCTTTATCAATGGTCACAGTTCTTTTAAGGGATGCACAATCACTGAAATCTACATTCATAAAATACAATTTCTCATTTTTACCTTTGACTATCCAATCTAAATTATTATACTTTGATTCATTATTTAAAACCTGATCTAAATTTGAAATTTCATCTTCTGACAACCACTGAGTATATTTCCTGTTTTCATTCTCGATGTAAGTTTTTCTTCTTTCCTCTGAATCTTTACGATAAACGCGATTGTCTGAAGTAAGATACTTTGGTAAATTTGGAAATATTGATGGTACGGCATCACTTGTCAGTTCCAATTTCTTGCGTGGTACCACCAATTCAGTACCTAAGCAAAAAAAAATTGGCCCATTTGTTGTTGTCTACAAGATGAACATCATTCATACTAGCAACAGTTTAATTTTTCAGTGTTATAATCATGCTAAAATCATTTAACAAAGATTAGGATTTATAAACTGCATTCATTTCTACATTTTAAGCTATGTTTTAATCTTAC
This sequence comes from Anabrus simplex, assembly GCF_040414725.1. Classification (NCBI taxonomy): domain Eukaryota; kingdom Metazoa; phylum Arthropoda; class Insecta; order Orthoptera; family Tettigoniidae; genus Anabrus; species Anabrus simplex. Next base: position 629,015,510 of record NC_090265.1, on the reverse strand, counting down.
TTAGCATCAGAGGAAAAAAAGGCAGCTAATTCTCAATATTCCCTACCCAAGAAACATCACAAATTCAGGCTCAGTTATTGCCGATTTAATTACTTGTAGGCTTATTCTGCAAAACTCACTACTATAAATCTGTACCACAAGATGAAAGACAAAAGCAGGACTCACAATCAGCACGGGTTGCTCTGATTTCTCTCACAGTCTGGTCTTCAGGAAAATGAATTATTCATACTCCCGTATTCTTTGTAATTGTTAAATTTTCCTTCGGTATTTTTCTCTTCCATAAATGAATTCTTTCCTCATCCGAAGGAAATGAAAATACTGGTGTATGGTGGTGTGTGTAGTTGGATTTTCATCCTGGCACACAACAACTTTTTGGCATAGTGGCAATTGCTTTTCACACACACTTCAACTCACAACACATTGTATTAACACAGAACAGAAAATATTCAATTAATGTATTTAACAAGGAGCAATAAATCCTCTGAATTAACTCAGCTCCCCACGAGGAGATAGGATACCTAACCTAAACAACCTTGTCTCACTATTTCAATTACAGCTACTAATGTGGATCTTGCTTTGATGAATTACGATAATTTAGAAGAAAAGGCATTTAACGTATTTAAAAATCAATAATTGACTTTCAATAACCTCTATTATTCACAGAAAGCTTTCAAACACTTCGTATTACACTCAGAGTTGCAACTCGTAACATTCGCCCTAATCGATCAGATGTTTGCCTTCGCGCGCTTCCTACAGTATGGCCTGTTGCATTCCGAAGGCAGTGCACAAACCCTCCCCCAGAAATAACCAAATATTTTCTATACCGCTGGAGTCAATAGCCACTGCCATTGGCTGAAATTTATACAATATGGCATCATTCCCAGAATACGTCACATACAGCCATCATACTGTAGTCCGCCTCTGTGGTGTAGTGGTTAGCGTGATTAGCTGCCACCCCTGGAGGCCCGGGTTCGATTTCCGGCTCTGCCACAAAATTCCAATAGTGGTACGAGGGCTGTAAGGAGGTCCACTCAGCCTCGGGAGGTCAACGGAGTAGAGGTGAGTTCGATTCCCTTTTCAGCCATCCTCGAATTGGTTTTCCATGGTTTCCCAATTCTCCTCCAGGCAAATGCCGGGATGGTACCTAACTTAAGGCCACAGCCGCTTCCTTCCTTCTTACTTGGCTATCTCTTCCAATCTTCCCATCCCCCACAAGGCCCGTGTTCAGCATAGCAGATGAGACCGCCTGGGCGAGATACTGGCCCCCTCCCCAGTTGTATCCCCGACCCAAAAGTCTCACGCTCTAGGACACTGCCCTTGAGGCGGCAGAGGTGGGATCCCTTGTTGATTTCGAGGGAAAAACCAATCCTGGAGAGTAGACAGATTAAAGGAAGAAACATACGGTGTCGTCCCATTTGCGATCAGTCTCATTGCTGTGAGGGAATTCCTTACTGAAGGACTGGTACAGGAAGACATCCCTCAAATAACTGGCGAAACTACATACTAGGATTCTTACGAATCGTATGTTGAAAGTCATTAAATTACTTATGTTTACGGTTTGAGACTGATGCGTTAATACCGGGACTGACTGAGAATAAAAAGGACTCAAATGAACCTTTTATTTAGAGTTACTAGATGATTGTGGGTGTAAAGGCGGTTAAATGAGTTTTAAGAAGTAGGTCAAAAGATAGGCGTATTAAAGCCGTTGAATTTTACACTTACCAATTTCAAAACAAAGGATTTCGCTGTAACACTTTGCTTCTTCGACAGTGCTACCCTTTTTTTAAAGCAATTACTGTATATCTCATTTCAAACTTAGCAGTTAACTTACACTTTCTTATACAGTAGGGGACACTAGTAAATTACTGCTTAAATACTGTTCAAACTGTTCAAATATTCATACTGACACGTTTAGCAAACAGCTGCTCAAAATATAATTTGACTACTTTCATCTATCTGTATGTATGCCTACCCATTAGTCTCGTTTCTTGATACAGGGTCGGGGATGAGATGAGATGAATTTATACGGCATGTTTCTACGACAGGATGCCCTTCCTGACGCCAATCTCAGTTGAGAAGCTAATGAAGATGAAATGTGTTATGGTGAATGATTTTTTTTGCTAGGGGCTTTACGTCGCGCCGACACAGCTAGGTCTTATGGCGACGATGGGATAGGAAAGGCCTAGGAGTTGGAATGAAGCGGCCGTGGCCTTAATTAAGGTACAGCCCCAGCATTTTCCTGGTGTGAAAATGGGAAACCACGGAAAACCATTTTCAGGGCTGCCGATAGTGGGATTGGAACCTACTATCTCCCGGATGCAGTGAATGAAATTGGGTAAGGGGGTGGGGGATTCAGCTCTGGCCTGTGGATAGGAACTGTACCGGTATTTGCCTGGAAGTGAAAATATTAAAGCACACAAAACCATTCTGAGAACAGCCGACGGTGGGGGTTCGAACCCACGCCTTTCCCGAATGCAGAGCTTGGCTTCATAGCCATAGCGCGTTAAAACGCGTGGCCACTCAGCCTACTTTCACCTATATAAGTAAAATGAAAATTTTTGCCTTTACGCTCGGATTGGATGTACAAGATTCCAGAACTTAATATTAAGGAAATGTTTAGATTAAATTAAGTTGAAGAAATTATAATTCTATAATGATAGCGCGAAAAGATGTGTCTTCGGGAAATAGTGGGTTCGAACCACATTGTCGGCACCCTTGAAGGTGGTTTTCCGTGGTTTCCTATTTTCGCAACAATCAAGTGTACCTTAATTAAGGCTAAGGCCACTTCCTTCCCACTCCTAGCCCTTTCCTATCCCATTGTCATCATAAGACCTGTCTGTGTCGGTGCGACGTAAAGCCAGCGATAAAAAGAAAAACACTCGTGTCACCATACATCCCTGACTTTTCTATAAATTTCTGTAAGGGTATCCATAATATAAAGCACAAAGCTTGCCTCTCTTCGTCTCAATGACCTGCATATCATAAGTAAGCACGCAGATAACAACAAAAGCTACATCAACGATGGATGCTTACAGCTGGATTAATTACAGTATGTTAAAAACTATAGACTAATATTACCTCAAAAAACGTTCAAGAGAGAGGGGACGGGCTGGGAGAATCCTTATCACACGGTTGTGTGGAGTGCGCCCCAATTAGCAGTCCCCCTGCTACATGGACGTTGGAAAACCGCGATAGGTTGCTGATAATTTTACAGTGATCGCAAATGGGACACGAACTGGTCTTTCTTCACATTCGTTTTTTTCCACTGTAATGGGGGTGATCGCAAATGGGACAAATTTTGCTGTGATCGCAAATGGGACACAACCAAACATACAGTATCATTACCAACTGTGGCACAGTAACGAGCCTAAGTAAATAAAGTGAAACTTCCAATTAGGCTACAGCCACACGAGCAGTAAATGCTGTTGGAAGTGAGCAGCAAATCTATCTATCTTAATCTGTTTACCCTCCAGGGTTGGCTTTTCCCTCGGACTCGGCGAGGGATCCCACCTCTACCGCCTCAAGGGCAGTGTCCTGGAGTTTCAGGCTTTGGGTCGAGGATACAACTGGGGAGAATGACCAGTACCTTGCCCAGGCGGCCTCACCTGCTATGCTGAACAGGGGCCTTGTGGAGGGATGGGAAGATTGGAAGGGATAGACAAGGAAGAGGGAAGGAAGCAGCCGTGGCCTTAAGTGAGGTACCATCCCGGCATTTGCCTGGAGGAGAAGTGGGAAACCACGGAAAACCACTTCGAGGATGGCTGAGGTGGGAATCGAACCCACCTCTACTTAGTTGACCTCCCGAGGCTGAGTGGACCCCGTTTCAGCCCTCGTACCACTTTTCAAATTTCGTGGCAGAGCCGGGAATCGAACCCGGACCTCCGGGGGTGGCAGCTAATCACGCTAACCACTACACCACAGAGGGGGACGAGCAGCAAATACAGGAGGAAAAAAATGTGCACCATGTGTTGCAATGTGATGGGCCACACTTGCCAGTAAATGCAGTTCGTCGGATGCAGTTCAAGGTCTTGCTGTTGAAGGGATAGGCCAGAGCCCATTTCTTTCACTGCATAAGCTGTTGGACAGTGGCCACACAAGACGGTATTTACTGCGTATAACATTTTCGTTCAATACGTAGATAACACTAGAACATTTACGAAATGTGGACAGTGAACGTATCATTCTGGAAGTGGAGAAGTACCCATGTTTGTACAATACTCGATGTGAAATTTTCATATATATATATATATATATATATATATATATATATATATATATATATAAAATAAGGGTTTTGTCTGTACATTGCTCAGAACTTAAAAAGGATGGTATTTCTGTATCGGTCGTGTCCACAGTAACAAGGAAATGCACTATTTAATTTTCCGTAATTTCTGCCTGAGTGTATGTACACGCATCACTAGAAAACAACTAAAGAGAATTTAATGAAAATCGGTATGCAAAGTCGGGAAATAAGTCGCTACAATCTAGGCTATAAATAATTTTATTCACGCTGAGAAAAATTGTAGTTTAGGGGAAGGCGTAAAATTTAATTTTCAAGTATTTTTGTAATTAGTGGTCCTATCTTAATGAAAATCGGTATGCGAAGTAGGGGAATAAGTCACTACAATCCACGCTATAAATAATTTTATTCATGCAGAGTGAAATGGTAGTTTAGAGAAAGGCCTAAAATGCAATTCTTAAATATTTATTAGTGGTCCTGTCGATAAATACTACATAAATAAAGTCATATAGTATTAAATTTTCGATCATTTATGTCTTATACATTTTTATCATACCGGCTATGATAACAGAGATATTCATGAATTTGGGTTTTTGTTGCTTAAGTCAATATCAGCGCCGAGTCACGAGAAAATGGGCAAACAGAATTTAATGAAAATCAGTGTGCGGAGTCGAGGAATAAGAAACTACTGTCTACGCTATAAATAATTTTATAAGACGCGCTAATATCACAGAGTCCACAGAAAACTAAATGTGAACGCTTACTATATAGAAAGCTCATACAATTGATCAACAGTAACATTGCATTGACCATTGTTTGTTGTGATGTGATTTATGTCTTCTATTGCCACTCATCTCCGATAGATGGGATTACTGTTGCGTACCGAGTTTTTTAAATTTGCTTTACGTCGCACGACACAGATAGGTCTTATGGCGATGATTGGATAGGGAAAGACTAGGAGTGGGAAGGAAGCGGCCGTGCCCTTAATTAAGGTACAGACCCTGCATTTGCCTGGTGTGAAAATGGGAAACCACGGAAACCCATGTTTAGAACTGCCGACAGTGGGGTTCGAACCCACTATCTCTCGGATACAAGCTCACAGCTGCGCGCCCCTAACCACACGGCCAACATGCCCAGTCGTACGAGTGTAACAGTCTACCTAAATATTGACGGGTAGTAGCTGGGGAGTTAGGTAACTTTCTTTTTAGCATGCCATTCCTCTGTTTCATAAATTTTCCGATACTACTGGTACGTAACACACTGGTTCATCATAGCATTCGAGCTATTCAATCCTTACTCTGTGGCACAGACTGGATTGAGCAGTGTGCACACTTACATAAATAATGGCAGAGGAGTGTTCACGGCTATCTGTGGCCTGGTTATTCCAGCACTGGAACTTTGGACTGTCAGATCGGCACCGTAGTACTGTTCGCTAAAAGTGAGAAAAAGTGCTGTTTTTCATTTGATCGAGTATTTTATATGATAACATTGCTTTTAATCCCTACATTCCTACTGACGTTTTTGTAATGACCTATGTTGACTTCAGTTAGAAAAGCACGAAGACAGAAAATCCCGTTGCGAAGCACGGGTACATCAGCTAGTAAGAAATAAGCTAGATCTTCGGGAACAACAGATGATCCTTGCACTGCAGCAACTGTGCTACAACTGCATTTGTTGCCACGTGTGGCATCCAGCGGCAGCAATTGGCGTGGTACAGTTTTCGCTGCTTGCTGCAACTGTATTTACTGTCTCGTGTGGCCTTAGCCTAAGACAGAAGAAAGGAAGAAACATACAGTATCATTACCAACTGTGGCACAGTAACAAGCCTAGGTATTAACGTGAAACTTCCAAATATCTAGGCTCAATAATAACAGCGGACAAGGCTGCCTGCTGTCATTTCTTGATGGATACAGTACTTTTGCATCCATCTCTTGGCACAGGCCAGAGTAAAGTGTTGCTTCCACCGAAGTCCCAGTCAACATCCATGGCTGTGACAATATGGAAGTTGCTGGGGTATGGGTAGTGCTGAGTAATGACATTCAGAGCATGACTAGTGCATCTGAGAGTTATGAAAGGTGCTGCTCATAGGGTCAGTCGTGCTGCAATAGTACTTTCTGACCCAGTGAGGAAAGCAATGGCAAACTACCTCACTCCTCATCTTGCCTAGTACGCCTCATTTTGGTGCTGCCATTGGTTTTTGGGGTTTCCTTATAACCGCATAACTTTTGGTGGTGTTATTTGAGGATCCAACCAGCCTCTGGGCTGATGACCTAACAGACAGACATAGTTGCAAGGATTGTTTGGCCAGCCAGATATTTTCATTAAAATCAAGAAAGAAAGGATTTTGTGGGCTAGTCATGTCCAGAGAAAGGAAGAAAACCGTAGTGTCAAAAAGGTCTTTATAGGAGAATTTGAAGGAATAGGAGAAAAGGAAGGACCACGAATAGATGTATTGACGATGTTGAGGACGACCTTGGAAAGATGGGAGTTAAATGCTGGAAAACGAAAGCTGAGGACCAACATGCTATTTGTTTTATGTCGCACCGACACAGATATGTCTTATGGCGACCATGGGACAGGAAAGGCCTAGGAATGGGAAGCAAGCGTCCGTGGCCTTAGTTAAGGTACAGCCCCAGCATTTGCCTGTTGTGAAATGGGAAATCACGGAAAACCATCTTTAGGGCTGCCGACAGTGGGGTTCGAACCCACTGTCTCCCGAATACCGGATACTGGCCGCACTTAAGCGACTGCAGCTATCGAGCTCGGTAGGACCAAGATGAATGGAGGCAGGTGATTAAGGAGGGCAAGGACCTACGTGGACTGTAGCGCCGACCAGTAAGTAAGTAATTTAATAAATAATTAATTATGTTATTGGCTTTACGTCCCACTAACTATTTTTTCGGTTTTCGGAGACGCCGAGGTGCTGAAATTTTGTCCCGCTGGAGTTCTTTTACGTGCTAGTAAATCTACCGACACGAGGCTGACGTATTGGAGCACCTTCAAATACCACCGGACTGAGCCAGGATCGAACCTAGTAAGTTAAGTAAGTGAATAACCAAGTTAAGTGAACAAAACAATCGTCAAAGGTCAATAAACAAATATACACCAAGTCTATCTCCATATGCATCGCTTCGCTCGGCATAAATTTATGCTGTAAAGAAACCAATATTGAAAAATTACCTTCACCTCGCAACCCTTATACACCTTTCCTCACAAGGAAGCGTTTTTACGAATTAAGAACGTCCCTGGCAACAAACGAGCATCAAACAGCGATACGAGCGGGAGCGATCCGAGTTGTGCGGGCTGGAGTGCGTTTCGTTAAGTTTAACCTAAACGATTGTTGTTGTTGTTGTTGTTGTTGTTGTTGTAAAGTAGTTTGAAGATGGCGGGAGCAGGGTCGATTAGCGTTTATGAATGCTTAAATTTTTGAGACCCGTGCCATACTGACATAATTACAGCACTACCATGTACTACTACTACTGTGTTGTGTGTTTGAGTCATCAGTCCATAGACTGGTTTGATGCAGCTCTCCATGCCACCCTATCCTGTGCTAACCTTTTCATTTCTACGTAACTATTGCATCCTACATCTGCTCTAATCTGTTTGTCATATTCATACCTTGGTCTACCCCTACCGTTCTTGCCACCTACACTTCCTTCAAAAACCAACTGAACAAGTCCTGGGTGTCTTAAGATGTGTCCTATCATTCTATCTCTTCTTCTCGTCAAATTTAGCCAAATCGATCTCCTCTCACCAATTCGATTCAGTATCTCTTCATTCGTGATTCGATGTATCCATCTCACCTTCAGCATTCTTCTATAACACCACATTTCAAAAGCTTCTATTCTCTTTCTTTCTGAGCTAGTTATCGTCCATGTTTCACTTCCATACAATGCCACGCTCCACACAAAAGTCTTCAAAAACATCTTTCTAATTCCGATATCAATGTTTGAAGTGAGCAAATTTCTTTTCTTAAGAAAGCTCTTCCTTGCTTGTGCTAGTCTGCATTTTATGTCCTCCTTACTTCTGCCATCGTTGGTTATTTTACTACCCAAGTAACAATATTCATCTACTTCCTTTAAGACTTCGTTTCCTAATCTAATATTTCCTATATCACCTGCCTTCGTTCGACTGCACTCCATTACTTTTGTTTTGGACTTATTTATTTTCATCTTGTACTCCTTACCTAAGACTTCATCCATACCATTCAGCAACTTCTCGAGATCTTCTGCAGTCTCAGATAAAATAACAATATCATCGGCAAATCTCAAGGTTTTGATTTCCTCTCCTTGGACTGTGATTCCCTTTCCAAATTTCTCTTTGATTTCCTTTACTGCCTGTTCTATGTAAACATTGAAAAGGAGAGGGGACAAACTGCAGCCTTGCCTCACTCCTTTCTGGATTGCTGCTTCTTTTTCAAAGCCCTCGATTCTTATCACTGCAGACTGATTTTTATACAGGTTGTAGATAATTCTTCGTTCTCGGTATCTGATCCCTATCATCTTCAGAATCATAAATAGCCTGGTCCAATCAACATTATCGAATGCCTTTTCTAGATCTACGAATGCCATGTATGTGGGCTTGTCCTTCTTGATTCGATCCTCTAAGATCAGACGTAAAGTCAGGATTGCTTCACGTGTTCCTACATTTCTTCTGAAGCCAAATTGATCTTCCCCCAACTCAGCTTCAACTTGTTTTTCCATTCTTCTGTAGATAATACGTGTTAAAATTTTGCAGGCATGAGATACTAAACTAATAGTGCGGTAGTTTTCACACCTGTCAGCACCGGCTTTCTTGGGAATAGGTATAACAACATTCTGCCGAAAATCGGATGGGACTTCTCCTGTCTCATACATCTTGCACACTAAATGAAATAACCTTACCATGCTGGTTTCTCCTAAGGCAGTCAGTAATTCAGAGGGAATATCATCAATTCCAGGTGCCTTGTTCCTATTTAGGTCACTCACAGCTCTGTCAAACTCTGACCTCAAAATTGGGTCTCCCATTTCATCAGCATCAACAGCCTCTTCATGTTCCAGAACGAAATTATCTACATCGTTACCTTGATACAACTGTTGGATATGCTCCTGCCATCTTTCTGCTTTGTCTTCTTTCCCTAGAAGTGGCTTTCCATCTGAGCTCTTAATATTCATGCACCTAGATTTCCTTTCTCCAAAGGTTTCCTTGATTTTCCTGTATGCAGCATCTACCTTTCCCAGGACCATACAGCCTTCAACATCCTTGCACTTCTCCTTCAGCCATTCTTCCTTAGCTACCTTGCACTTTCTATTCACTTGATTCTTTAATCGCCTGTATTCTTTTCTGCCCTCTTCATTTCTAGCATTCTTGTATTTTCGTCGTTCATCAATCAGGTCTAGTATCTCCTGAGTTATCCACTGATTCTTAGTTGATCTTTTCTTCCTTCCTAACATTTCTTCAGCAGCCCTACTGACTTCATTTTTCATGACTCTCCACTCTTCCTCTACTGTGTTTCTTTCGACCTTTTCATTTAGTCGTTGTGCAACATGTTCCTTGAAACGATCCATCACACTTTTCTTTCAACTTGTCTAGATCCCATCTTTTTGCATTCTTTCCTTTCTTCAATTTCTTCAACTTCAGATGGCATTTCATGACCAACAAGCTGTGGTCAGAGTCCACGTCTGCTCCTGGGAAAGTTTTGCAATCCAACACCTGGTTTCTGAATCTCTGCCTAATCATAATGAAGTCTATTTGATACCTTCCAGTGTCTCCAGGTCTCGTCCACGTATACAGCCGTCGTTTGTGGTGTTTGAACCAAGTATTGGCGAGGACTAAATTATGGTCAGTGCAGAATTCAACCAGCCGACTTCCTCTTTCGTTCCTTTGTCCCAATCCAAATTCTCCTACTGTGCTACCTTCTCTTCCTTGGCCTACCACTGCGTTCCAGTCTCCCATCACAATTAGATTCTCGTCACCTTTGACATATTGTATTAAATCTTCTATCTCCTCATATATTCTTTCAATTTCTTCATCATCCGCTGAACTAGTAGGCATATAGACCTGCACTATTGTGGTGGGCATTGGTTTGGTGTCTATCTTGGCGACAATAATTCTTTCACTATGCTGGTCGTAGTAGCTTATCCGCTGCCCTATTTTCTTATTCATTATTAAACCAACTCCTGCATTACCCCTGTTTGATTTCGTGTTGATAATTCGGTAGTCGCCTGACCAAAAATCCTGTTCTTCCTGCCAACGTACTTCACTTATACCAACTACATCTAACTTTAGCCTATCCATCTCCCTTTTCAGATTCTCTAACCTACCACAACGATTCAAACTCCTAACATTCCACGCTCCGACTCGCAGAATGTCAGTATCCATCTTCCTGATGATCGCCCCCTCTCGTGTAGTCCCCACCCGGAGATCCGAATGGGGGACTAGTCTACCTCCGGAATATTTTACCCGGGAGGAAGCCATCATCAGTACATCTTTCATACAGAGAGAGCTGCATGTCCTCGGGAGGTGGTTACGGCTGTAGTTTCCCGTTGCTTTCAGCCGTGTAACAGTATCAACACAGCTAAGCCATGTTGTGTATTATTACAAGGCCGTATCAGTCAATCATCTAGACTGCCGCCCTTGCAACAACCGAAAGGCTGCTACCCCCCTTTCGATGAACCATTCGTTAGTCTGGTCTCTCAACAGATACCCATCCGATATGGTTGCACCTGCGGCTCGGCTATCTGCATCATTGGGACACGCAAGCCTCCCCACCGCGGCAAGGTCACATGATTCACAGAGGAGGACTACTACTACTACTACTAATAATAATAATAATGTCCGCCTCTGTGGTCTAGTGGTCAGTGTGATTAGCTGCCACCCCTGGAGGCGCGGGTACGATGCCGGGCTCTGCCACGAAATTTGAAAAGTGGTACGAGGGCTGGAACCGGGCTCACTCACCTTAGGGAGGTCAGCTGAGTAGAGGTGGGTTCGATTCCTACCTCAGCCATCCTGTAAGTGGTTTTCCGCTGTTTCCCACTTCTTAGCCAGGCAAATGCCGGGAGGGTACCTAACTTAAGGCCACGGCCGCTTTCTTCCCTCTTCCTTCTCTAAACCTTCCAATCTTCCCACCCCCACCAAGGCCCCTGTTAAGCATAGCAGGTTAGGCCGCCTGGGAGAGGTACTGGTCAACCTTCCCAGCTGTATCCCCCGACCCAATGTCACACGCTCCAGGACACTGCCCTTGAGGCGGTAGAGGTGCGATCCTCCGCCGAGTCCGAGGATAAAACCAACCCTGGAGGGTAAGTAGATTAATAATAATAATAATAATAATAATAATAATAATAATAATAATAATAATAATAATAATAATAATAATAAGGCTCTTTGGCTGAGTGGTCAGCAAAGTGGCTTTCGGTTCAGAGGACCCCGAATTCCATTCCCTGTCGGGTGAGGTATTTTAGCCGCCTCTGGTTAATTCCTGGTTAAGCTTAAGGACTGGGTGCTTTTGTTCGGATTAGTACTCATTTTCATTTAGACACAACAAACCACACTACCAACCACCACAGGATCATGCAATAGTGAATACAATACATCCCTCCACATAGTGTTGGTGTGAAGAAGGTATCCGGTCGTAAATATGAACTTATTGGACAGTAGTGCCGATCGTAGATAAATGGGAAATATGGCAATAATAATAATAATAATAATAATAATAATAATAATAATAATAATAATAATAATAATAATAATAATAATAATAATAATAATAATGTCCGCCTGTATGGCGTAGTGGTTAGTGTGATTAGCTGCCACCTCTTGAGGTCCGGGTTCGATTCCCGGCTTTGCCACGACATTTGAAAAGTGGTACGAGGACTGGAACGGGGTCCACTCAGCCTCGGGAGGTCAACTGAGTAGAGGTGGGTTCGATTCCCACCTCAGCCATCCTGGAAGTGGTTTTCCATGGTTTCCCACTTCTCCTCCAGGCAAATGCCGGGATGGTACCTAACTTAAGGCTACGGCCGCTTCCTTCCCTCTTCCTTGTCTATCCCTTCCTATCTTCCCATCCCCCCGCAAGGCCCCTGTTCAGCATAGCAGGTAAGGCAGCCTGGGCGAGGTAGTGGTCATCCTCCCCAGTTGTATTCCCCGACCCATTGTCTCACGCTCCAAGATACTGCCCTTGAGGCGGTAGAGGTGGGATCCCTCGCTGAGTCCGTTGGAAAAACCAACCCTGGAGGGTAAACAGATTAAGAAAGAAATAATAATAATAATAATAATAATAATAATAATAATAATAATAATAATAATAATAATAATAATAATAATAATAATAATAATAATAATAATAATAATTGTACCGGGCGGTACACCTCCACGCCGCTAATTCAAACCTTGCGCCAGTTGGAACTCCTCTGCTGGAGGAAGTCGGGACTTTATCTACTGTATTAATTTTCAAGTTTCTCAGAAGATGTCACTACTTGGAAATTTTGAAGTTTCTGAACTGGGTCGTTTTCGATGTATTTTTGTTTTACCTGTAGTAAGAAGTGTGAACTTTCTCTTCTAGAGGACACTACTGAAGAACTACAATGGTGCACCCTAGTGCGAAGTGAAAGAACTGTTTTTTGGAGAAATTTTTATTTCAAAAGTTTGTTCCTTGTTAAATTTCTTTCTGTTATTGTTTAAGTTGGCTGTATACCCCTTTCTTTCCCCTTGTTTTGTATTTAGCCAATCCCGAATTTCTTTAATTAATTTATGACCAATCAGGTGTATCTTCCTCAACGGGGATATGCTGCTTAACCCTAGCCAATAAAGTTTTTGTGGGAGGGTGTTCTCATTCCTAAAACGCCTCGAACTTTCCCGGAGAGTATTTAAACTGCTGATTTTCGGGTCTCCGGGCCACTTCAGTAACATCTTTCTGTGTGTAAAGTACGTAGCAGGGGGCGGGAAGCGCCTCTTTCTTCGGGCAGCAGTTCATCCATAAGGTAATGGCCGTTTAATAACTTCTTTTCTTTCTAGCTCAGCAGTTTAACTCTCGGGGCGGGTCCGAAGCTTTTCCACCATGTAACTTTCCCTAAAATGTAAAGACTCTTAGTGTCTATTCTCTTTTAAGCTACATATTGGGATAGAGAGTGCTTAACCCTCTCGAGCTCCCACTCATATTGCTTTGAGGTGAACTTATTTTTCACAACCAATTCTTCCTTAACGTAATGTAAATTGTTTCTTTCTAAAGTCACCTCTCTAGTATGGGATTAGCCCTTGCATTAGCGGCCTAGTGCCAGATTAGGTTTTAAACAAAATGTATTAGGAGTGCAGATCGCCTCCTCTCAAATTGGTAGTTTAGAGGCCATGTAATTAACCTTTTCTCACTTAATAGGCCTCAGTAGGTTGGGTATTTTACCCCTGTGTTTATGTCCTTAGAGGACAGCTTGAAGGTGGAATTTGGTGTGGCCTTTGATAGGCTTAAGGTTTGAGAGCGAGTGGCTCTTTCTTGAAAATTGAGTGTTGTATGCCTCGAGGAGGCTTTTCTGTGTAATTTGGAGCAAGTGCTCCTGGGCATGAATGGGGTTTTCTGTCCCTCTGTTGAAACTTGTTTTGGGGTAAAGCTGGGCTAATTGCTCAAGAATTGTGAGTTCGGGGCTCGAAGCCCAAATCCTGTAAATACTGTAGTTGTACTTTTGTTGCCTTGCTACTCTGTACCTGCCATGCTTGTTATTTCTTGATATTGAAAAGAAAATATAACCTTGTTAAATTTTAAATTAACTTTAATTTCGTAGCCTGAGACCTGTTCACCCCCGCACCTTCTTTCACCTCTGCTAATCCACCAAAGCTCGGTAATAATAATAATAATAATAATAATAATAATAATAATAATAATAATAATAATAATAATAATAATAATAATAATAATAATAATAATAATAATAATAATAATAATAATAATAATAATAATAATAATAATGCTACATTAGTGGTCTTGTGGTATGTATTGAATAGTCCTGATGGTCACAGGTTTGATTTTTGGCTGTTCCGAGCTTTTGACATCTGACGTGACCTTCTTTAAGGACAATTGCAGTAGGTCGAGGCACAGTTAAAAGTGGTCACCAGCGATTTTCTGCTAATTTTTAGCCAATGCTCATGTTCTTACCAAATCTTGGTCCACCGCTTAGTATCCTAATTCCCATTATTAAAAAAATGCCCGCGCACGATTTAGTAGATACCTGCCTCGGTGAAGGGCCAGGCTCTCTTCTGGGTAATAGACAAAATTTTATGATAAAAAAAAAAAAAAAGAAAACAATTCTTGCTAGTGCTAATACATCGAAGGTTGTCGGCGACGTCAGGATGGCGGAAAGAAGCGACCGTGGCCTCATCCAGGTACAGTTCCTGAATTTCCCTTGTGTGAAAATGAGAAGCAGTGCGAGACTATCAACAGGATGCTGAAAATGGGGTTCAAACTCACCATCTCCTGAAAGTGATCTCACATCTACCTGGTACGGGCCACGCAGGCAACTTACTCGGTAAACCTGCATATGTCCTTCACCAGGATACTGGCTGACGGGTGTATCAGTCTTTCTGCCTTTCTTAATCCGTTTACCTCCAGGGTTGTTTTTTCCCTCGAACTCGGCGAGGGGTCCCACCTCTACCGCCTCAAGGGCAGTGTCCTGGAGCATGAGACAATTGGTCGGGGATACAACAGAGGAGGAGGAGCAGTACCTCGCCCGAGCAGCCTCACCTGCGATGCTGAACACGGGCCTGGTGGAGGATAGACAAGGAAGAGGGAAGGAAGCGGCCGTGGCGTTAATTTAGATACCATCCCGGCGTTTGCCTGGAAAAGAAGTGAGGACCACCGAAAAACACTTCGAGAATGGCTGAGGTGGGAATCGAACATTCCCGCCTCCTCTACTCAGTTGTCCTCCTGAGACTGAATGGACGCCGTTCCAGCCCTCGTACCACTTGTCAAATTTCGTGGCCTGCTGGGGTGGCAGCTTATCACACTATCCACTACAGCACAGAGACGGACTAGTAGTATTTATTTTACTCCTTAAAAGAAATTTCTTTAGTAATAGTAATACTGCCATCTAATTCCAGTTGACTAGAATTCGTTATTTTTGTTGTTTCATGTAAGGGACTTGGCAATTCTTAATTACAAGCAGGAGTACATGGCATGGTGCATCAAATGTTCGTTGTTCTTACTCTAAACATCGTCCAACAGAATATACGAAAAACATTATACGACCTTGGTGTGAGAGCTATTGTAGTATGGCGCCACTCATTAGTGAACTAGAACGGTGTACGAGATTTAGTTTACGGGGTAAAAAATATCCATGCGAAGGCCGGGAATCGAACCCGGATCAACTGCTTGGAAGGCAACTATGCTCACCATTACACCACCATCGCACGTTACCATCTTGCAGAGGAAAGCTTGTCATCAGCAGCGATCCAGTTATTTGTAGTTCACGTGACAGTGCTCGAGAAGTCACGAGCTCCTTGAGCATTATCCACTCGTTGAAATATTCTTTCTTACTGTTTACTCTCCAGGGTTGTTTTCTTTTTTCCTCGGACTCAGCGAAGGATCGCACCTCTACCGCCTCAAGGACTAATGTGACTCCTTTGAGTACAAACAAGAAATGGCATCAGGCAGATTATTAAAATTAAGGACGATAACTTAAAAATTTAACACTAACCATAGTCCAGCGCAATGAAGAGTTTGGCCTGTTTGTCAACGCTTCCAAGACCAAAGTTGTAGTCTTCTCTCAAAGAAAAATCCAAGCAACCCTGTCAATAAGAGGCAATAAGATTGAACAAGTATCCTCCTACAAATACTTCGGCACTGTGCTAGATGAGGAATGTGATTCCAAGAGAGAGGTAAAATCTAGAACAGAACAGGCCAGGAGACAATTTTTAGCATGAAACAGCTATTTACAAGATCGAATCTAAGTCTGCAATTGAGAATGTGAATGATTCGGTGCTACGTGTTCTCCATTTTTCTCTTTGGATGTAAAAGCTGGACCCTTGACCAAAATCTAGAAAAAAGAATTGATGCTTTTGAAATGTATCTATATCGCCATCTATTCCGAGTACCTTGGGTGCTGAAAATTTAAAATGACGAAGTCCTTCATCGCATGAAGAAACAAAAAGAACTATTAATTACTGTAAAAGAAGGAAAACCCAATATCTAGGGCACATTATGAGAGGCGAGAAGTACCAGGTATTACAACTCATCACTGAAGGTAAGATGCAGGGGAAAAGGTCTGTAGGCAGGAGGAGGAATTCATGGCTGAAGGACATCCGAAGATGGCACAACTGCACTTCCGAAGATGCTTTCAATGCTGCAACATCACGTACGGAGCTGGCTATGTGGACCGCCAACCTTCGCTAGGAGAAGGCGCCTCAAGAAGAAGAATCATAGGATAGAGAAGAAACGCTCCAACCTCTCTAGAAATGAAGGTATCGGTAAAAATAGGAATGGGGTCATGAAAGGCAGGGAAGCGAAAGACCTCCTAAACCACGAAAACTACGTGGCTACCTGTCCAGGTGGTTATATCGTCAAATGTTGCTTAAATTCAGAGAGCTCACGGGATCCGGTGTTTCAATTATGGCTACGCCGTTCATCATAGCTTTTCATCGATAAGAATTCCGGAAAGTTTCATGTTCAAGATTCGAAGTTCAACCACACTGAGTGGAAAATAGCATTATTATTATTATTATTATTACGTGTTATTATAAGATCTTATTTTTTCTTCTTATTCTTCTACCACTTTCTCCCACATCTGATTGGGGGGTTCGCGGGTGCAAGCTGTTGCACTTATGGACTTGGCCCTGGTTTCCTTCCCGACGCCAGACCTATCTGCAGGAATGTGATTACTGTTACGCTTTTCTGTGGTGGTTGGTAGTGTAGTGCGTTGAATATGAAGAGGAGTGCATTTGCACAAACACAAATACCCAGTACCCTGGCAAGAAGAAATAACGAAACGCGGTTAAAATGCCCGAATTTGCCGGGAATCGAACCTGGGGCCCTCTGAACCGAATGCCTCGTTGCAGACCATTCAACCAAGGAGCATGAATTGGCTATTATAAATAATAATAATAATAATACTAATAATAATAATAATAATAATAATAATAATAATAATAATAATAATAATAATAATAATAATTTTTTGGTTCGTTTTGCCTTACTAAGGAGCCCGTTTGAACTTATTAACACTTTTTTCTTCTTCTCTTCCCAATATTTCTTCATCCGCTCGCTGTGTTCCCTTCTACGTTGTTCATTCCATCCTGTATTTAGTCGGGTAGGCTTTTCAAAAAATTTGTGTTTGTGAATTAAGGTTCTGAATTTCATTCTATCTTGAACGATTTCTTCATTCATTATTAATAATAATATGCATTTAGTTGAGGGAATATTCCGTCGATGATGTCCTATCATATAGCATCGATCCTTCTGTAAGGGATAACCTACCTTTTCTTTAGAATATAATTTATTTTTCTATTCCGGAGAGCAAAAGGAAAGACGGCTTAAAATCATGTTCCAAACATTAGGGAATGAACACTGCTTCGTCGACAGAATTGCCTTGCCTCTCTGTTACAGCTCTGCCTCAACTGAAACATATTACCTTCCGCCGGAGCAAAAAGAGAAAAATAATAATGAAAATCTCTCACGAAGAAATTTTTGATGGGGTTTTGTAGTCGCCTTAAGGCCCGAAGCCAAGAATTGACCAGGCAGTTTTTTTCTTCTCCTTCCTTCTCTTGCTCTGCTTCTTGCTACTGTCCGTGCTCTATATGGCCGGAGGCTAAAGGGCGGCGGAGAAACCCGGCGTCTTGCCAGCAAACTGACCCCTTATTATTTATACAATGCAAACGTGTGTTTTAGGGAACATGGGAGAGAGAGATAGGAAACCAAAATATGGACTGTCCCATTTAGCTAAGCGGTTGGTATACAATATGGAGCACATATTATATAACGGTGAAAAATACGAGGGAGGCGAAAGAAAAAGCCAAAGAGATTCTGATGTAACATCTTGAGGGCACGATGTCCAGTAGAATTACCTTACAGTCGCTCTTTCTTTATGTACTCATGCATTACTGTGGCAATGGATAATAATTCGTACACCAGTGTCAGCGAAAGAAAATGTGACAATTTACTTTATTAGATAAAGGCGATTTTTAATGAGTAGGATCAGGAAAATAATATTCTATACATAAGTCCCTGAAAATACTGTGGTATTAAGTGGTATATCTGAAGAGAAATATTCGCAAATGGTAGACACATCTCTGACTTATATTTTATTATTTATTTATTTAAAACTTTACCCTCCAGGGTTGGTTTTTCCTCCGGAATCAGAGAGGGACCCCATCTCTACCGCCTTAAGGGCAGTGTCCTGGAGCGTGAGATATTTGGTCGGGGATACAGCTGGGGAGCAGGATCAGTACCTTACCCAGGCGGCCTGACCTGCTATGCAGAACAGGGTCCTTTTGGGGGGTTGGGAAAATCGAAAGGATTGGATAAAGAAGAGGGAAGGAAGCAACCGTGACCTTAAGCTAGGTACCATCCCGACATTTTCCTGAAGAAGTAAGAAACCACAGAAAGCCACTTCGAGGATGGCTGAGGTCGGAATCGAACCCCCACCTGTACTTAGTTGAGATCCCGAGGCTGAGTGGACCTCGTTCCAGTCCTAGTACTATATTTTAAATGTTGTGGTAGATCTGGGAATCGAACCCGGGTCTCCGGGGGGGCGGCAGCTATTCACATTAACCGCAGTACACGGCGGAATGTTCGAATACTCAATATGCAAAATTGTACTGCATGTTTAGTCTCTAGGGCAACCTCTAAATAGGAGACGAGTATCACCGTATTGTTAAATGATTTATTTTTGTCACCGAATGACTTCAGTTAACATGTATAGGTATTTTAATTTGATGCTTTTCACATTGGTACCTTCAAATCGGTCCTGGAGCGTGAGATATTTGGTCAGGGATACAGCTGGGGAGGAGGACCAGTACCTTACTCAGGCAGCCTGACCTAGGCCTACTAGATATCAGTTAGTACTAACATCCGGTCTCCGCCCAATTATTCTCCTATAACTTTAATGCCAAAGGATTGGGTAAGGAAGAGGGAAGGAAGCAACCGTGGCCTTAAGCTAGGTAGGCCTACCATCCCGACATTTTCCTGAAGAAGTAAGAAACCACAGAAATGGAAATGAAACGAAATTAATTACGAACGCGAACAAGAGTACGTGCTGAAATTACTTCTGAAATCTGAAAAAAATGACGTGGCTGCAGAAGATTTTTAAGATTTTGTGGATGAAGATCACCTTGAAGGTCGTGAAGAAGATTCGGAGTCGGAACAGGACGTGGAGAAGATACAGGATGAACAAGATAATGATAATGGGACTTCTTCTACACAACAAAAACGACAACGTAATGTTATGCACTTCTTTGGAAAAGACGGTATCACAAAATGGAAAACGCATATTCCTCCTCAAAATGTGAGAACTCGCTCAGTGAATCTCGGAACTTTTGTGCCTGGGGTGAACGGACCGGCAAGAAATTTGACTTCTATTGTAGATATATGGAACTGCTTTTTTTGATGCCAGAATTCTAAACATTTTGGTCGATTGTACAAATCTTTTTATAATCCGTGAACCTCATGACCAAGAATATCGAATTGCCAGACTTACTGACTTATTGGAAATGAAGGCTTTGCTAGGTCTCTTGTATCTTTCTGGTGTATGTAAGACAAATCATTGGAACGGAACGGAACGGAACGGAACGGACTTACGTAAAACTAACGGTACATCAATCGAGATGTTTCGGCTCACTATGTCACTGGATAGCTTTAGGTTTCTGCTGAGGCATATTAGATTTCACAACAAAGAAACTAGATTACACCAACAACAAACAGATAAATTGGCTGCAATTCGGGATGTATTTGACGTTTTGGTGGCAAGTTGTCAAGCGAACTACACCCCATCGGAGTTGACGAAAAAACTTGAGGCTTTCAGGTGAAGATGTGGCTTCCATCTGACAATGGTGATTTTAATTCTTTTCCTCTTTATTGTTAATAGTAACAATGCAAGGCTTAGTAATCGGTTTTTGTAGTGTGGTTTCTCTTTAGTAAGTGTTTTACTTTCTTTGAAACGTAAGAAATATGCATGTTTACTACTTCGGACTCACAGACCGATGTTAGCACTCATGCTAGGATTTGTCATGTTAGTACTGGAGGGTTTTAGCTCGGTATCATGTTGGAAATAGTCATTCTTGTCTAGAAATACCAATTGCATGAACAAGTTTGTCTTCGTCCCATTCCGAGCCTAACATCAGTGTAATGAAATGTAATGTACAGGATTCATTGGGCAATACTATGTATTTTCTTCCGCCGATCAACGATTTTGAGAATATGGATGACCTTCGCCAATAAGGAATTTTATTTGTCGATTGAGGAATAAGATTGTCACATGATTCTGGGTATCCTTGAGTCCTAATCCACCAGCAGATCTTGACAGAGTTAAGGTATCACGATTCACCCTTAGGATTGAACCTTGCCATATGTACCATCCTATAGCAGACATTATCTTAATACCCTAAACCCGGGCCAGAGGTAGGATTTGACCCATTTATCCCAGTTTACTGATTATGTATGTATTGATATACTGAATTCTCTGTATTAATGATAGATTCCTGTATTTTTCTCGCTGTAACAGTCCGCGTATCACATTCACTGTTTTGCCCCAAGTTATGCTGGATCATTTTGTGTATACTATTTAAATAGCCTAACTAAGTCCTAAGTTTTTTTACCTCTTTCCGAACCGTTGCCCAGTTTAACAAAGGTTCATCACGTACATGGTTTGCTCCTAAATTTAACAAACACGATTTATTAACATTTAGTTTGCACCAGATATATTGCAGTAGTCATTGATAGTTTTTTGAAGATATCGTGTTTTTGTTCTGCGGTCCGCAATGATGGTGACATCATCAGCGAAGGTGAGGATTTCCATCATATCTCTGTCGCGTAAACATGCTAAATTACTCAATAGTGATTCAAGAGATAGTACAAATAATAATATCGATAACGGACTTTTGTAGATGCTCCCTGAAGAGCATGTTGCAGGATATTAATAAATCGGTTGTCTAGTTCCATTGCACGTAAAACACCAATTAAATAGGTATGATTCACCCTGTCACCCTGTCGAAATCTAAAGATATTACTTGTTTATCACTGCCTTCTTATCCTACAACACCAATAATGTCTTATTACACATACTGAGTGTATAATGCTTCTACCGGGAGCTCCGTCCGACTCGTTGGCCGAATGGTCAACGTACTAGCCTCAGAAATGGACGAGTGCACGGGCGATTTCGTTAGTGGCAGGGCTTTCTTTGATATTTTAATGGAAGCAGAAGAAGAAGTAGAAGAAAAAGAAGAAGAATAAGAAGAAGAAGAAGAAGAAGAAGAAGAATTGTTAATGTGGTATCTCGGCCCGAAAAGAAGGAAAGTCAACAGTATATGTGCATCGCACTTTGAGGAAGGACGCTATAACAATTTAAGTAAGAGGCATCTTTTAAGTGATGAGACAAAGTTCAGGAAGTATTTCAGACTGAGTGTTTAGTTATATTCTCTAACTTTTAAAAAGTGAAATTTTGAAAACCCCGTGCAAGCGGTACAAGAAGCCTATCGGCCCAGCTGAGAAACTTGCACTCACTCTCAGGTACGGATATTTTAATCTTATTTTAACAGTGTTTAGCTCGGCTGAATAAGTGTTTATACAATAAGACATAACGATCAGTAAATCTGTGGTCGTAATAGACTTCAAGATTTTTTTGCTAGTGGCTTTATGTCGCACCGACACACATAGGTCTTATGGCGACGATGGCATAGGAAAGGCCTAGGAGCTAGAAGGAAGCGGCCGTGGCTTCATTAAGGTACAGCCCCAGCATTTGCCTGGTGTAAAAATGGAAAATCACGGAAAACCATCTTCAGGACTGCCGATAGTGGGATTCGATCCCACTATCTCCCGGATGCAAGCTCACAGCTGCGCGCCCCTAACAGCACAGTCAACTGGGCCGGTAAACTTCAAGTTTAACAAGCCCGCAACTTAACTGAGTGACACAACATTAATTGCACCAATATGTCAATTATTTGCATGCCATTCCATCGGTGTAATCTAGGGAATTAAGGAATCGATAAAAACACACAAAAATGATAATGCAGAGTGGGATTTGCATTTTATTTAAAAGTACAATGTCATATTACACTGTATATCCATTCCTCTAAATTATGACCCAGTAATCTTGACAAGATATCAAGACTGTTTACATCTGAGCACGGCTCGGCTTTTATCGGCCCTTGATTGACAGAGGAGAATGCTTGCGGAGGAGGTGTTGAGCAATTGTCACTTCCGTCGCAGCGACTGCGGCCGCCAGCACTGCTCACTGCACCAGTGTGGCGGCTTAAGCCGCAATCGCAGCGAGTCGCAGACCAAATTCAAACTGCGCATGCGCGGAGATGGAAGACTGCTGTTGCCGTGCGGCTACAATCACACCTTGGAAAACGCACCTTTACCGGGATGAAACAGACCTGGGGAACTGAAGATCCCAAAGTAAACCTGCCGCATCTCCCCTTTGTCCTACGTACATTTCACATGTCACCGAGACTTGAATTCAGATTGCGACTATGAAGGGCTGACATTACGCGTTTCATGCTCCTACTGTCGACATGTCAGAGTAAAGAGAACTTCTTTCACGTGCTAGTGTATGCACCGAACTGAGTCTCTTGCAATTACCATTAATGTCAGCCTACGGTCAGGCTAAGTGGTGGATGAGATGATAGAGCGCTGGCTTCCTGATGCCACGATACCGGGTTCATTGGTATTTGGAAGTGCTTATATACGCCAGCGCCGTGTGTGAAGATTTATCACAACATAAGTGAACACCAGCGGGACAAAGTTTCGGCACTTGCCATCTCCGAAAACCATACAAGTACCTAGTTAGTGTGACGTAAACTCAATGATATTAATTTTACAGCGTTATTCCCATCTGTAGTGCGCGATAGAACTTACTTAGCTAATGTTGATATTTTATTCTTCCAAAATCTCTTCATCTGGGCAGTGAAAATCTTACTCTGTTCTTCTTCAGTCCATGATTTATTGGTCCTGGTATACATTTTCTCAACAAAATGATGGTTATTGACTGCTTTTTTTGAATTACCACTATTACTAAAATGTTTTCATTCCTCCCCTGAAGGGGGAGGCGGGCCTCTTAGACGGTGACGCCGTTTATCAGGCCGGGAGATTTGTTACGGTAAAGGAGATGCTCGGAGAAGGTGAGAGGGTTGGCGACCGTGACCAGTACTAGGAACTGTCCCGGCATTCTCCTTAGTGCAGGAGAATGGAAAACCACGGAAAACCATTCTCAGGACAGCCGACAGTGGGGGCCAGCCGGTGCGGTCCAAACCTGTCCCGTCTTTCGAATGCAGAGGCGTAGAGCCACGGTAAAGCCGTGGTCACCCCTCCTCTAATCGGTTGGCCAGTCAGAGTGCAGAGCTGTTGGACCACGCACCAGCCGTGGCCATTTGAGGGCCGAGACCCACTCTGCATCTACTGACCTTTTTTTAATTAGAGCCGATCTTGAATAATTTCCTGTGGGACACCAATTTCCTGAAAGTCTTTTTTTCTATTTCACTAAGCCAGTTGATCTTGACTTTCATTGAGAGAGCAAGGTTTGGAATCCTTTTGGTGAGTCTGTTACTGTGCATTTTGAGAATGTGGCCATGGAACGTTTCCTGATGGTGTCGGTGATGCTGATAAAGTTCCCGAGCATTCCGTTTCATCCAGATTCCCTCTGAGTTGACTGGACCAAAGATTTTTCTCAATATTTTCCTCTCCTCTTTCTCTATGTCTTTAATAAGTGATTTGCCTCCAGTGATCAAGGTTTCCGAAGCGTATAGTGCTTCAGATTTGATGACTGACTTGTAATGTCTTAATTTTGCGTTCCTGCATATTGATTTTTTGTTATATCTGTTCCAGGTGTGTCTATAGGCCTTCTGTAATTTTGAGATCATCATCTTAATTGCTTCACGATTCAAGCCTGACGGCAGTATTATTATTATTATTATTATTATTATTATTATTATTATTATTATTATTATTATTATTATTATTATTATTATTATTATTAATTCAGCGATCGTGAGCACACAAGGTGAGCACTTAACCAATTGTACTTCTTTGCCGATCTAATAAAAACGCCATGATAAAAATCAAACTACCAGAAATATCATTGGTCCCGTACCTGAAAACCTATTCCGTGGTTCGAATAAAATAATACTTTTTCTAAATACTTCTACTATGGAAATATTTTGTGTTCATCATCTTGTACCTCTATTTTATGAGGGGTTTAGACAAAAGAAGAAAGAAAGTGAGAGAGAGAGAGAGAGAGAGGGGGGGGGGGGAGAAAGAATGAGAAATGAGTTAGCTCATACTCGGGTAGCCATTCCAGCCACCGTAACTGCAAAACTGTTCCGCGGCCGCCACAGGCACTTTCTGGCGAATTGATTCTCAACTGTTTCGTCCCCTTTCGACCTCAATCTTCTAGTTCATTATCCTGACACCTCGGGCGCTAAGAGCGGTATTGTTACGATGAACTCAGCCGCAGGAAGACCAGCGAGGGACAGAGCGAGAGAGAAACAGAGGAAACAGAAACAAAAATAGAAGGAAACAAGAGATGGAAAGAGCAGCAAAAAATAAAAAAAAGAAGATATGAGACTAAAATCCCCATAGAATCAACAGAGATTGCTCTTTATCCCTTATTAAAAACTTTTCGTTACAGTATTAATTTGTTGAATGAAGTTAGGAAATATCTTTCTTTGGGGTCAGTTGTCAGACAAAGACACAACACAATATGTCAAATAAATTAACATATTTTTGACTTCAGAAAGTTTTCTTATGTAAGATGACTACAGATGCTACTTTACTTGATTCTTCATCATCCTGCCGTCCTAATACAGAGGCAAAATTCACGATATCAATTCTGAATGTGATTTTTCTTCGGGGATTTCTGTCTTTACACCAAGTAATTCCCAGCAACAAGGCACCACCATCACCACCACCTCTTCCTCCTCATCATCATCATCTGTTTACCCTCCAGGATCGGTTTTTCCCTCGGACTGAGCGAGGGATCCCACCTCTACCGCCTCAAGGGCAGTGTCCTGGAGCTTCATACTCTGGGTCGGGGGATACAACTGGGGAGGATGACCCGTACCTCACCCAGGCGGCCTCACCTGCTATACTGAACAGGGGCCTTGTGGGGTGATGGGAAGTTTGGAAAGGATAGACAAGGAAGAGGGAAGGAAGCGGCCGTGGCCTTAAGTTAGATACCATCCCGGCATTTGCCTGGAGGAGAAGTGGGAAACCACGGAAAACCACTTCCAGGATGGATGAGGAGGGAATAGAACTCCCTCTACTCAGTTGACCTCCCGAGGCTGAGTGGACCCCGTTCCAGCCCTCGTACCACTTTTCAAGTTTCATGGCAGAGCCGGGAATCGAATCCGGGCCACTGGGGGTGGCAGCTAATCACACTAACCACTACACCACAGAGGCGGACTCCATCATAATGTAAGAAACATTAATAATGCTATCTCTGTACAGGCCATGAAGGCTCTTATAGGTGTAGAAAGTAAGGGCTTCCATTGTCCGCCCCCGCAGTGTAGAGGGCAATGCGCCCGTATGTCACCCGGCAGCCCCGGGTTCGATTCCCGGCTTTGTCAGGGTTTTTAATTGTAAGTTATTAATATCCCTGGCCTGGGGACTGGGTGTTTGTGTCGTCCTTAACGTTCAACACTCTACACTTCTCTACACTCCATCCATTGCAATTACACGCAGGTTAATATCACATGGTAAAAGTAGGGGCAAAAGATCTCTATAGGTCGACGCCCAGAACTTCAGGCATTTTGATTTTGACGTCATCCAGGCTGCCTGCGTGTCAATTTCGACGTTCCATTTTCCGGCACGCCTACTCTACTAGATGGCCGAGAAATGGATCTCTCTTTTGGGCAATTTATGACTGAATTTTAATTTTGTTGGTCTGGACATATTAAAAGCGTGTACTAAAACAGATTTGTCTAGTCCGTCTCTCCGTTCTGCCGGACTGACTTGCTCCATTTTTTGTTTTATTTTCTCCGGAATTATCTGCAGGCGAATCATGAGGCAATGATAGGTCTCTAAGTTTAGTTAACTTTCAGTAATCGTAAAATCAAATCACCGAGCTCGATAGCTGCAGTCGCGTAAGTGGGGCCACTATCCAGTATTCGGGAGATAGTAGGTTCGAATCCCACTGTCGGCAGCCCTGAAAATGGTTTTCCTGGTTTCCCATTTTCACACCAGGAAAATGCTGGGGCTGTACCTTAATTAAGGGCACGGCCACTTCCTTCCCACTCCTAGCCCTTTCCTGTCCCATCGTCGCCGTAGGACCTATATGTCGGTGCGACGTAAAACAACTAACAAAAAAATCAAATCATTAAATGATCACTCCAGTAATTGCAGGCGTAGGCTTATCCTTGCCCGCAATACATTCTGTACTCAGATGGTTGCATACAGTTAAGGAGCAATGTCTTTACGTACAGTCATCGACCAAGTTAAACAATAAAGAACCGACGGCGATTATGGGCAAACCTGCAATGTCAAAGAAAAAACTTTCGTACACATATGATATCATACTAGGTACGTATCTGGATGAAAATACTTTGGGGGTAGGATACCCCTAGCTTCTCTGCGGATGAGGGTTGGGAAAGAGAGACATGTAAAATTAACCAAAAACAGCCAATATTAGTGTCGAATTCGTACTTTTCGGGGCCAATGAAATGAATTGCGACATTCTGGATGCTGTTTAACCCCTTACAGGTTAATTATTCTCAAGAGTCTGCAAAGTATTGTGTTCGTGCCGTTTGTATGGATGTAATTTTGATCAGACCAGTGTTTTAACTGCTTATTATCACAGTTGTTCCGGAATTGGATGACTAAATATTTAACTAGTATTCATCCAGGTTCAGAAAGCGAAAGATGGTCAAATATTTGTGGACAAAGTGTGCACACATGTAGTCACCAACCACCTATGCAAAAAGGGCATGAAAAGTGTGCACACATGTAGCCACCAACCATCTATGCAAAAAGGGCATGAAAAGTGTGCACACATGTAGCCACCAACCATCTATGCAAAAAGGGCATGAAAAGTGTGCACACATGTAGCCACCAACCATCTATGCAAAAAGGGCATGAAAAGTGTGCACACATGTAGCCACCAACCATCTATGCAAAAAGGGCATGAAAAGTGTGTACACATGTAGCCACCAACCATCTATGCAAAAAGGGCATGAAAAGTGTGCACACACGTAGCCACCAACCATCTATGCAAAAAGGGCATGAAAAGTGTGCACACACGTAGCCACCAACCATCTATGCAAAAAGGGCATGAAAAGTGTGCACACATGTAGCCACCAACCATCTATGCAAAAAGGGCATGAAAAGTGTGCACACATGTAGCCACCAACCATCTATGCAAAAAGGGCATGAAAAGTGTGCACACATGTAGCCACCAACCATCTATGCAAAAAGGGCATGAAAAGTGTGCACACATGTAGTCACCAACAATCTATACAAAAAGGGCATGAAGAAATGTAAGCGTTAAGGGGTTAAGTCCAAGTTCAACCTCTATCGGCATTGAGGTGAGAAGAGATAAGAATAAAAATGTCCAAATGACCGAGATTAGTACTGAATTCGCAGTTTTCGCTAGACTAATTGGTGACAGTCCCAATGACAGAATCGTGTACATCATATCTACAGCGGAAAGTACAAATACATACAGTTAACACTTATTTTTATTATCTGATGGGATCAATTACTTCCCAGACAATCTGTGCTGCCACAGAAACGAAGTACCATGCGAAACAAAACTATCTAAAACTCAAACATTACATTAGACACACAACACTAATTTTGAAACTACAAAATAGTTCGTAAAAACCGAGTGGTCTGCCTCAATGGTGTAGTGGTTAGTGTGATTAGCTGCCACCCCCGGAGGTCCGGGTTCGATTCCCGGCTCTGCCACGAAATTTGAAAAATTATACGAGGGCTGAAACGGGGTCCACTCAGCCTCGGGAGGTCAACTGACTAGAGGTTAATTCGATTCCCATCTCAACCATTCTCGAAGCGGTTTTCCATGGTTTCCCCACTTTTCCTCCAGGCAAATGCCGGGATGGTACCTAACTTAAGGCCACGGCCGCTTCCTTCCCTCTTCCTTGTCTATCCATCCCGACCTCTCCCCCCCCCCACAAGGTCCCTCTTCAGCATAGCAGGCGAGACCGCATGGGAGAGGTACTGGTCCTCCTCACTATTTGTATCCCTGACACAAAGTCTCACACTCCAGGACACTGCCCTTGAGGTGGTAGAGGTGGTATCCCTCGCTGAGTCCGAGGGAAAACCAACCCTGGAGGGTAAACAGATTAAGAAAGAAAGTAAAACAGAGTGAGTGTCTGCGCGGTTTGGGTCGCGTAGCTGTCGGCTTGCATTTGGGAAATAGTGGGTTCGAGTCCCACTGTCGGAAGGTCTGAAAATGGTTTTTCGTGGTTTCCTATTCTCACACCAGGACAGTGCTGGGGCTGTGCCTTGATTAAGGCCACTGCAGTTTCATTTCCACTCCTAGCCCTTTCCTATGCCATCGTCGGTGCGAAGTAAAACACATTGTAAACAAAAAAGGAGTTTGTAAAATGTCAATCAACATCACAATAAAGAAATCTACAAAATAATCTCTTCACACAGTAATAAAATCCTAGAAGTAAACATTGAAAAATACGCGAGCAGCCCATGGTGCAATTTTATATCAAGATACGTTATCTGACCTATTTATAACGAATGGTGCGGAGAAGCTCGGGTCTTCTAGTTTATAATATTCTAGAGGACTTGTGCGGCTCAGCATCATTTGTTATAAATAGGTCAGATAACTCATCTTGATATGCCTGTTGTAGTCATATTGTTTTGCCTGTCATTTTCGATAGTTTTATCAACATTCAATACCGTTACATAATAACTGATTCATTCGTAACGTAGTTTATAACACTTCTTTTTATGCAATATTTACAGTGCTTCGACCATTCTGGCTTATCTGAATCTCAACATTTTCAAACGCAACATACAACTGGCCGTGGCTAAGTAGACAGCCATTTTTTGAAGAGATTGCCCTGCGCTTTATTACTGATGATGGTCATACAGAAGTCGACTTGATACCTGTGCGTACGTCATGTTTTCTTTTAGTAGCATGTAAGTTATTAGGAACGTTCTGCCATCTGTTGAATATATTTAGAAGCTGGGGAAGGTCAGAGAATCAAAGAGTATATAGCACAGAATAATATTCTTCCATCATCAGAGGAAGTGTGTACTCTCTGGCTTCACAGGTAGTAATCAAATATAGCTGCACGCAATGACATTACAAAGGATGAAAATCACATAAATCAGAATATTAAGCTAAGTACAAAATGTATTGCGGGTTAGGGAAAGCCTTCGAATGCTATTGGAGTCATCATTTAATGTTTTGATTTTATGATTATTTAAAGTTGGCTGAGCTTAGGAACCTACCAATGTCTCATGATTCACCGGCAGGTAATTTCGGAGAGAAGGAAACAAAAATGAATCAAATCGGTCCAGTAGAACGGACGGACGTGTTTGCCAAAGCTGTTTTTATAATAAACTCCTTTTAATATACAGATCACCCTCATCGGAAGGTCTGCCTTACACGGGATGCACCCGGCTAGAAATAGCCACACGAAATTATTATTATTATTATTATTATTATTATTATTATTATTATTATTATTATTATTATTATTCTATAGATTTATCGTATCAAAAACGAAAAGCATTACATTAAAGCGAGTATAATACATATATACATTAAAAAATTGAAAAAGTAAAAAGTACGTAAACCGTATTGTATGGTCACTGCATTCGCCTGTAGAAGACGAAAACTTGACCACTCCATGAGCATTTTTTGCCTTGAGCAGGTCTTTCACTGTACAACGGGCTGGGCATGCAGGAAGTGTTCTATGGTCTGCTCTTCTCCACATTCACAATAACTGGAATCTCCACTGAAGCCCCACTTCTGCAGGTTTGAACACCATTTCATAACACCTGAACGCAGACTATTGAATGACTTCCAAGTCACCCAGTGCGCTGTGTAACTGGAGGGGAAATGTTCATTTGGCATCATTCAGTCATTTAGATTCTGGCTTCTTGTCTGTCACTCAGTTTTGCAAGCCCCGATGTACTCTATACCACACCCAGATTTAGCAACACCGCCTCGCAAAGACCATTCGAATTCACCCGCGAAGAGATCTAATTGGCTAACTTCAGCAACTCACAAAATGACAACGGCGCTAGGGGTAGCGTTCCCGCCTGTTATCCGGAGGCGTGCGGTTCGATTCCAGGCCTGATTTGAGGGTTCATTCGAGACCCACTCAGCCTACGTCATTACAGTTGAGGAGATATCTGGTGTTGAAATGGCTGCCCTGGTCAAGAAAGCCAAGAATAACGGCCGAGAGAATTCGTCGTGCTGACCACACGACACCTCGTGATCTGCAGGCCTTCGGGCTGAGCAGCAGTCGCTTGGTAGGCCATGGCCCTTCTGAGTTGTTGCGCCATGGGATGGGGGTTATCAGTATGACCAACCCTCCTACACTAATGTACCCGGTCCACGTTATTCCCGACCCCACTTTAGACTAACTTATATATATCATCGGAGTCCATGCTGAATAACCGTTGATCAAGAAGAGTAGGAACAGGAAAGACGAAAAAGAGGTGTCTGGCAAGTATAAAAGGAAGTAATGCCAGACTCAGCTTCCGGTTTCTTGACAGAATGATCAGCGTAACTATGTTCTGTTCAGAGGATCGCGGGGAATTTAGCCGCATCTGTCTAATTATTCTGTCTTTAAAACTGGGTGTTTGTGTGGCTTACATTCAATTGGCATTTACATATTTGTCGTTATCCGGCTGTCCTCAGTTATAATCCATTTTCGAATAATTTCAACTTTCTTAACTGTATTATTTTCTTTCTTAATTACTCCGTATGTACGCGAGTGCTAGAATCTACTGGATATATTTCCACCAAACTTCATGTTTAGAATCCACCTGTCCTGGGTAGGTTTTAGGGCAAATATTGTTTCTAAATCCCTGAACTGATTAGGGGTTTACACGAAACAGAAACCGTGATTTTGCACTCCCATAAAATATACACAACCAAACTTAATTGAAATCTGCCTGCCTTAATGGAAATTAATTTCTAAACCTTTTTTCTCATGAGCATCATTTCGATACGAGGATTAATAAGGGAGATTTCATTAACGGACCGTTTTTCGGTACAAGTCCCATCGGATATAACTTAAGAGCGGGTGCGTGTAAAGCGTATTTCTTACAACTTGAAAACTACTGAATATATTCGAACCAAACTTTATATTTAGCATCCACCTGTCCAAAGGTAGGTTTTAAAGGTCAATAACATTTCATGTTCACGGAATGTACTGGTGGTTTATAGGGAACCGAAATGGTGATTTTACTCTTCCACAATATATACAGTACAAGACCAACCTGACTGGAAATCGACCAAACATGATGGAATTCCATCTGTAAAACTTTTTTCATGTGCATTTTTTCGTCAGGAGGATTAATAAGGGAGATATCATGAATGGTCAGTTTTGCAGGTTAAGCCCAGCGGACATAGCCCAAAAGGTGTTGTACGTGGAGCAGATTCCTGATCTATCTATATAAATAAAATCGTAAGACTGCGTGTCTCTACATTGACTATTTTTGGCAAATTTTCACACAGCTACCCGATTAAGGGGCAATAATGACCATCTGCATAATTTTTGGTTTAGTTTCCTGAAAGTCCTAATTTTACCCTCCTCGCCCAAAATTCTGATTGCGGCATAATCTGCCAGACGAATAAGAAAATTGAACTTTGGAAAAACTATACGTTTTAGCCTGTAACGGACGGAAAACTTCCAAGATCTTTACATTTTTCACTTTTTATCCCCGAAGAATATCGAAATATGGAGGCAATTTTAATGATAGTGCAGACCTTCGGGAAGTCCTATCACATAACGGATTACACAATCTCCGTTCAATTTGAAATGACGTACAACCTTGGTCTTATGACTTTTTGTCGTATCTATATCCCTTTTACGTTTGATTTTTCTCTATTAATCGATGTTAAGTAAATTTGGACTTTTCACATGCATAATTCATACTTTCAATCACTTATAGGAAATATAGAATCATCAAACTCTTCACGAAAATTGGCCCACCAAGTAGCCATATGTGAGCCAAATGCTATGTGGGTAGGTGTCACATACTTATCCGAAAAGTAATGCAATGTGAGATAATCTTACAAAAACTTTACCCTATTCAACGTTTCTAACTCAATTTGACCCAAGAATAGATGAGATATCATAGGAACAGGCATTTAGGCCACTAAATCCGGTGTCTTATGGTACAATCCTTTGTCAATATGACGTACGTTCAGTAGTTAATCTGTAAATGAAGGTCTGCAATATTGTAAACACGCATATACTTTCGTATGTCGATCTATATATATTCACTGATGTCGATTTGAAGCGATCGAGAAAGTGTGTGTCTGCTATTGTAATCAGTACTCCCCACACCGACTTTGACTGGCAGTAGGAATGGGGTCCTTTTCCAACTCCTGTGTAACTGGCAGTAGTAAGGAAGGCCTACCATTGTAATGAATAGTTCACTTCTCGATTTGACATGCAGAAGGCAAGGGAGCATACAGTTTTGTCTAAACTCCCCTACCCGATTGTGTTTGGCAATTGGCAAGGGTGCCCTCAATTATAAACAAATGTCCTCATCTAAAATGTGACTGGCATTAGGCATAGTGGACTGCTATTTTGATGGGAAATCACCAACTTGGTGTGACTGGCAGTAAGCTGGCTGGCAGTAGGAAAAAGGGCCTGACATTATAATGATAACTGCACAACTCAATTTAGACTGATAGTAGGATAGTTGCCTGCCATTATAATAAACACTCCTCAACTGTTATCTGTCTGGAAGTAGGAAAGGGGCTGCCATTTTAACGAAAACTCCCCAAATCGATTGTGACAGCGCAGTAGGCAATGGGGCCTGCAGTTATAATGTAAACTTCCCAACTCGATTGTGAATGGCAGTAGGCAAGTGAACCTGCCGTTATTTGACAAATCCGTAACTAACACTTTACTTTGGAAACAGCGTATGGGGACCTCCCCATGCTCTTTCTCGGATAACAATCTTATTTGCTGCATGTACAGTATTTACTTCGATATTCGAATACAATGTAGAATACCGTAGCGAAGCACGGGTACATTTGCCAGTATTAAATAAATTTCTTCGCACAGGGTTAATGTTAGAAAGGGCGAACTGCCAACTGACCCAAGTCCACAAGTGCAACACAGATCAGTCTTGTGACCTCGGTAAGGTGTGAAAAGAGTAGTTGAGAGGAGGAGGAGGAAGAAGAGGAGGAGGAGAAGGACGATGCCTTACTATGCCAAGTGTCTTCGGTAATCGCGTGAAACTTACCCGAGATAGAGAGAGGTCTCAGTTCTTAGCAATACTCTTCTCCATCGTTGTCCTTATTGTGTAGGTATGGTCTTGTGTCTGTCTCCCCGGACGAAAAGCTGCCTGCTCCTCTCCCATATCCTCTTTCACTATATTGTGTCACCTCTTCAACATCTACAGTACTGTAGTCCTTGTACACTGTGAGTGGAATGACTGAACTTACTACCAGTCGTAGCTGCTCTTCTTTTTCAGAAGGATGTTTAATTTCTTCTTCCACTCCTTCGGTAACCTTTCCTCCTTCCACACTCCCTAAAACAGATTAGTAAGTTTCTTCACCACACGCACACCGACGTACAGTATTTTGATTAACTCTGGGGCTATCCCATCAGGATCTGCCGCTTTCCCTGTTCTTACTTGGTCGATTACCCTTTCGACCTTAACAAATTCTATTCACCTTCATTGTCTACGGTTAGGTTGAATGAAGAATCCCACCTGCCAATTCTTTTTTTATTGCTAGTCTGTGTAATTATGTAACATAATCCAGCTTAAAATCTAATTACAGTATTAGAAAAGTACATATTTCTTTTTTTAATAAGATGCTTTACGTCGCACCGACACAGATAAGTCTTATGGCGACGATGGGACAGGAAAGGGCTAGGACTGGGAAGGAAGCAGTCATGGCCTTAATTAAGGTACAGCCCCAGCATTTGGCTGGTGTGAAAATGGGAAACCACGTAAAACCATCTTCAGGGCTGCCGATAGTGGGGTTTGAACCCACGATCTCCCAAACACTGGATACTGGCCGCACTTAAGCGACTGCAGCTATCGGGCTCAGTAGTACCTATACATGTTTCATTCCTAACGTGGAACATCCTCAGCTGAAAAAGAAACAAAATTTGGCATAAACGAAATAAAAAACACGCTGCTGATGATGATAATCATAAGATAAAAAGTTCCATCGTGTTGGGTTAAAAAATAAACAAATCAATGTTCAAGTTTGAGATAAAAATCTGGGGTAAGGGATCTTCTTTCTTCAAAATCTGGAGAAGCATGTACTTTTAGTATCTTGAGAATAGACTTGTCCGCCTCTGTGGTGTAGTGGTTAGTGTGATTAGCTGCCACCCCTGGAGGTCCGGGTTCGATTCCCAGCTCCCCCACGAAATTTGGAAAGTGGTACGATGGTTGGAACGGGGTCCACTCAGCCTCGGGAGGTCAACTTAGTAGAGGTGGGTTCGATTCCCACCTCTGCCATCCTGGCAGAGGTTTTCCGTGGTTTCCCACTTCTCCTCCAGGCAAATGCCGGGATGGTACCTAACTTAAGACCACGGACGCTACCTTCCCTCTTCTTTGTCTATCCCTTCCAATCTTCCCATCCCTCCACAAGGCCCCTGTTTTGCATAGCAGGTGAGGTCGCCTGGGCGAGGTACTGGTTATTCTCCCCAGTTTCATCCTCCGACCCAAAGTTTGAAGTTCCAGGACACTGTCCTTGAGGCGGTAGAGGTGGGATCCCTCGCTGCGTCCGAGGGAAAAACCGAACCTGGAGGGTAAACAGATTAAGAAGAAGAAGAAGAAGAAGAAGAAGAAGAAGAAAATAGACTTAAAATGTAACATTTTTAAATACGATGATCTGGGGAAACTCCTAAAGAATAACCGAAGTTAAGGTTGATTTTTTTCTGGGGTCGATGACCTTCGATGTTAGGCCCCTTTAAACAACAAGCATAATTATCATCATCATCAGGTTGATTTTTTGTTTTAAAGTTGTTGAAGGGAGTTTCCCAGCCGGTCCCGCTATGTTTACTTCTTCCTTTACGCCGTTAGCTGACCGAGTATAGTTCATTTTCTAGTTACTGTACCTCTTCATTCTTTTTCTTCCTTGCCTTTTCTCAATGTCTAAGGGTCGGCACTTGAGTGAATTCTGCCATGTTTTATTGCTGGGTGCCCTTCCTGATGACAATCCTAAGTGGAGGGATGTAGTGACTATACTACTACTAACATGTTTCCAGTCCGTCCCTGAAGGAGACGGCCGGCCTCCTAGACGGTGACGCCGTCTCTCAGGCCAATGAGATGTGATACGGTGAAGTAGATGGTCGGAGAAGGTGAAGGGTTTGGCGTCCGTGGTCTATATTAGGAACTGTCGCGGCATTCGCCTTAGTGCAGGAAAATGGAAAACTACAGAAAACTGTTCTCAGGACAGCAGACGGTGGGGACCAGCCCCTGTCTGTCTCCCGAATGCAAAGGCGTAGAGCCACGACAGAGCCGCGGCCACACCTCCACTGCTCGATTGGTCGGTCGGAGTGCAGAGCCTTCGGACCACGCATCAGCCGTGGATACGTGCAGGCCGAAGCCCACTCTACATCCGCCGACGAATCACCGTTACGTATTTCTGTGCTAGTTGGTAGTGTGGTGTGTTCCGTGTAGATGAAGTTATGAATCGAGACGAACATAAACACCTACTTCTCGAGCTAGACCCCGCTGAGAATCGAACCCGGGGCTCTCTGAACCGAAAACCACCAAGCGCACCATTCACACAAGGAACTCGAAGTTGTACGTCTTCATAAGGTCCAAAGTCCGGCTCCATGGCTAAATGGTTAACGTGTTGGCCTTTGGTCACAGGGGTTCCGGGTTCGATTCCCGCCAGGGTCAGGAATTTTAACCATCATTGGTTAATTTCGCTGACACGGGGGCTGGGGATATGTCTCGTCTTCATCATCATTTCATCCTCATCATGACGCGCAGATCGCCTACGGGAGTCAAATCAAAAGACCATCACCTGGCGAGCCGAACATGTCCTCGGACACTCCCGGCACTAAAAGCCATACGCCATTTCATAAGGTCTAAAAATAATTCCTTCTTCTTGCACTGCCACAGTCCTCTGGAATTCGACTTGATAATGTCGTCTCCATATTTGAAGCATTTTAATGTTGAAAACATTTCTTGCCAGACAAAGTAGGGGTCTCCGTACTATGAAAAAATGTAAACTTGAGCAATTCCCCCAATTGTGACGAAAGTAGAGGAGATAAAGGGCCCGGAAAGCTTTCAAATTGTGAGTCGTGGATAGTTCTATCAAACTACAAAACAAATTTCGAAAATAGCTTCCGATATAAATGCAGTTCCGGAAAAACAACCTAAAATCGCGTGCTTATTTATTCATTTTCCTTTTTTATTCAAATCCTAACCAAATTAACTTATAAAGAGAATTATTTCTATAATGTTTTCCTTGGTTCAATACCCTCAGGCGTCTTTTGATTTTTGAAAAATGTCCACACCGAATGTAGTTATAAGGGCTTAAGTGAAACTCTACCATTGACTCATATTATCGCTCCTAGTGGTGCTTAAGTGAAACAATGCACTGACTCACATAGCGCTCATAGTGGTGCTTAAGTGAAACAATGTATTGACTCACATTATCGCTCCTAGTGGTGCTTAAGTGAAACAATGCATTGACTCATATTATCGCTCCTAGTGTTGCTTAAGTGAAACAATGTATTGATTCATATTATCGCTCCTAGTGGTGCTTAAGTGAAACAATGTATTGACTCATATTATCGCTCCTAGTGGTGCTTAAGTGAAACAATGTATTGACTCATATTATCGATCCTAGTGGTGCTTAAGTGAAACATGCACTGACTCACATAGCGCTCATAGTGGTGCTTAAGTGAAACAATGCACTGACAAATAAGCGCTCGGAGGGGTGCTTAAGTGAAACAATGTATTGACTCATATTATCGCTCCTATTGGTGCTTAAGTGAAACAATGTATTGACTCATATTATCGCTCCTAGTGGTGCTTAAGTGAAACAATGCACTGACTCACATAGCGCTCATAGTGGTGCTTAAGTGAAACAATGCACTGACAAATAAGCGCTCGGAGGGGTGCTTAAGTGAAACAATGTATTGACTCACATTATCGCTCCTAGTGGTGCTTAAGTGAAACAATGTATTGACTCATATTATCGCTCCTAGTGGTGCTTAAGTGAAACAACGTATTGACTCATATTATCGCTCCTTGCGGTGCTTAAGTGAAACAATGTATTGACTCATATTATCGCTCCTAGTGGTGCTTAAGTGAAACAATGCACTGACTCACATAGCGCTCATAGTGGTGCTTAAGTGAAACAATGCACTGACTCACATAGCGCTCATAGTGGTGCTTAAGTGAAACAATGCACTGACAAATAAGCGCTCGGAGGGGTGCTTAAGTGAAACAATGCACTGACAAATAAGCGCTCGGAGGGGTGCTTAATTGAAACAATGTATTGACTCACATTATCGCTCCTAGTGGTGCTTAAGTGAAACAATGCACTGACTCACATAGCGCTCATAGTGGTGCTTAAGTGAAACAATGTATTGACTCATATTATCGCTCCTAGTGGTGCTTAAGTGAAACAATGTATTGACTCGTATTATCGCTCCTAGTGGTGCTTAAGTGAAACAATGCACTGACTCACATAGCGCTCATAGTGGTGCTTAAGTGAAACAATGCACTGACAAATAAGCGCTCGGAGGGGTGCTTAAGTGAAACAATGTATTGACTCACATTATCGCTCCTAGTGGTGCTTAAGTGAAACAATGTATTGATTCATATTATCGCTCCTAGTGGTGCTTAAGTGAAACAATGTATTGACTCATATTATCGCTCCTAGTGGTGCTTAAGTGAAACAATATATTGACTCATATTATCGCTCCTAGTGGTGCTTAAGTGAAACAATGTATTGACTCATATTATCGCTCCTAGTGGTGCTTAAGTGAAACAATGTATTGACTCATATTATCGCTCCTAGTGGTGCTTAAGTGAAACAATGTATTGACTCATATTATCGCTCCTAGTGGTGCTTAAGTGAAACAGTGCATTGACTCATATTATCGCTCCTAGTGGTGCTTAAGTGAAACAATGTATTGACTCATATTATCGCTCCTAGTGGTGCTTAAGTGAAACAATGTATTGACTCATATTATCGCTCCTAGTGGTGCTTAAGTGAAACAATGTATTGACTCATATTATCGCTCCTAGTGGTGCTTAAGTGAAACAATGTATTGACTCATATTATCGCTCCTAGTGGTGCTTAAGTGAAACAGTGCATTGACTCACATTAGCGCTCGGAGTGGTGCTTAAGTGAAACAATGTATTGACTCACATTAGCGCTCGGAGTGGTAGAGAAAGGCAAATTTCAAATATAATCACGGCCGACTTGATGCGTCGCTCTGGCTAGCTAGGAGCGCAGTGTGGGATCCAGTCGGCCGTGATCCAATCGACCGGATAACGATGATTAAGAAAAGGATTGTAATTTTTAGAAATAAATAAAGAATATATTCCCATTCTTTATTATATTTTATTTACCTAAATTTCGTATCTCATATACCTAGAGTGTTTTCAACACTGAGTTGCTTGCCTGAACTGTGGATTTTTGTTTTATCTGATAAAATGTTATTCCCTTCTTTAACTGCCCTTGTCTGCTTCAACTTATTTCATTTTTAGACACTTTGTTTTTAAAATTCCTGAGAGACTTCGGAATCAAATCCAGAAAGTACACGTTTAGATCAAGGGTGATAGACATAAAACAAGAGTGGAAGTAAAGTCAAATTCAGGGTGGGACAACGTGGCAGGTCACATCAGTTACAGAGCTTGAGGTCAGAGTTACAGAGGAAGGGGAGAAAGAATGTAAAAGACAATACTGTTGGGGAAAAAACAAGCATGTTTGTAATGGACACAATATGGATTGCGGTATCAACTTAGAGGCTAATGCAAGAGTAAAACGTGCTGGGGTAAATGTGAGTTGGAAAATGTTTGGCCATCTTCCGTGACCGTTCCGCCACGGGGAAGGACTAGAGCTCCTCATGATATATTCATACAGCCAACTCCTTGTTTATCGTCATGGTTTTGGTCCTGCCAGGTTAAACATAACCAGAATTAATACATAATTTAACAGGAAGAACATGTTGAAAATCTAATGTAACAGAGTTGTAAAGGTCCTGGCGTTTCTTCGTTGAGACAGATATGTTTGTTGCTCTTGCTTGATGTAACGGATCGGAGATTATTTGATAAACTGTTTATTAAATTTGTCGAACTTCCTACTTATTCTCTGGCTGAGGCGGTAAAGGCGTGCTCGGTTCGCCCGGAAGGACGTGGGTTCGAATCCCCGTCAGGAAGTAGTAAAATTTAAGAAATGAGATTTCCACTTCCGGAGGTGCATATGGCCCTGAGGTTCCCTCAGCCTACACCAAAATGAGTACCAGGTTAATTCCTGGGGGCAAAGGCGGCCGGGCGTAGAGCTAACCACTCTATCACATCACGTGCCGAGGTTAACAATGGTGGAAGCCGTTACCTTCCACTCCTCCAAAGGCCTTCGTGGCCTGTACGGAGGTGACTTTGCTTTTGCCTATTTATTCTACGTCATATCGACAGAGATAGGTCTTACGGCGATTTATTTTTACAATTTGCTTTACATCGCACCGACACAGGTAGGTATTATGGCGACGATGGGATAGGAAATTGCTAGGAGTGGGAAAGAAGCTGCCATGGCTTTAATTAAGGTTCAGACCCAGCATTTGCCTGATACGGAAATGGGAAAGCACGGAGAAACGTCTTCAGGGCTACCGACAGTGGGTTCGAACCCACTATCTCCCGAATGCAAGCTCACAGCTGCGCGCTCCTAACAGCACGGCCAACTCGCTCGGTCTCTTACGGCGGTGATGAGATAGGACAATGCTAAGGACTGGGCGGAAGCGACCGTGGCCTTAATCAAATACAGTAGAGACAATACGCGACACTCAGCGAGATAGACCTATCGAGGGACAGCTATT
This sequence comes from Anabrus simplex, assembly GCF_040414725.1. Lineage (NCBI taxonomy): Eukaryota > Metazoa > Arthropoda > Insecta > Orthoptera > Tettigoniidae > Anabrus > Anabrus simplex. The sequence continues at coordinate 628,974,913 of NC_090265.1, read as the reverse complement.
GGAGCTCTCTCTAGCGAGTAGACCTGAAAACTACTGATTCTGCCATAAGAGCACGTGTATTTGTGTGTGAAGTTTTTGGTGTTATTTATACTTTTTCAGTGAGTTGACATAATTAAATAGTAGCGTGTGTCATTCCTTGATTTCTCCTCTCAACATGAGGGGAAAGGTATGTGCTGTGTTTGGCTGCAGTAACTATGAAGTAGAGAAGAATGCGCTGTCTTTCTTTCGCTACCCTCGTGACAAGAAAATGTAAGTAATATTGTGTTTGCATATATATTCTTCCAGTGACAAAGAGATTTTTATAGCACTTCATAATCTTCTGACCTTCACGACCCATATTTTAACTGGCTTAAAATATAATACGCATATTTTATTGTATAGTGCAGCAGTTAACCTTCAATACCGATGTGTTGTTGTAGGTGTGATCTGTGGGTTTTGAAATGTCACAGAATTGATTTGGATTTGGATAAGGTGTACGAGAAAGAAGGGACGTTACACTAATATAAGAATTATAAGATCTGTTCAGATCATTTCCAGGCCAGCGACTTTAAAAATCCTCAACTATACACCCAAGGGTATGTTACATTTTTACTCTAATTGTACGTAAATATTTCTCAAAGCGTCACTATCGACAACATTTTCATACTTTTCTTACTTTTATCCCTCTTCTCAGATTAAAGCCGGGATTTTAAGATTTTCTTTCTGTTAGTAGGCTTCATGTTAAGAGGAAAATTGTTCAGCTTTTAAATGTTAATTCATTGCATCATGTGTGTAAGGAATGTGCCGATATTTTTATTGACAAGTGTCTTATTGTGATGATACAATGTTTCTTAAATGAGAAAAAAGACAAATCTAACCATAAAAGTTCAGGCAGGAATGCTAAAGCAAAAAAGTAATGCATTAATGAAAGATCAAGCCATTTCACAGCAGTCCATTTCACATCTTGTTTATATGTCTAATTTCAGTCTTTAAATAATCTTTTAAATAATTCTTCATTCATTTATCCAGAATTGCTTTAGCAACTTCGAAGTTAATATCTCAATAATACTTTCTTTCTAGACGTAATTTATTTATCCATTTTCGTATATGCATTTCCATTGATATTTGAATTTAGCGCGACTTTTCAGGTCAAGTCACTAGGAGCGCCACCGTCGAATTGTCTCCCATTTTATCAAGGCTAAATCCGTAAGTGTCGCGTATTGTCTCTACTGTATTTGCCTTAATTAAGGCACACCCCAAGCATTTGCCTGATGTGAAAATGGGAAACCACGGAAAACCATCTTCAGGGCTTCCGACAGTGGGGGTCGAACCCACCATGTAAATGTGTTGAAGTCCATTTGATAACCGACGTTTGTGCAAGTACTCCGGTGTTTGGAGGGTGGAAGGAAATCCATCGGGCATTCCATGTCGTACGATGTAGGATTGTAACTTGATGTTCACCTTTCCTTCTGTACGCGTTTTTTTTTTTTTTTCACATAAATAGGTCGCACGGCTTCTTCTGTAAATTTGCGTCACTAAATTATGTGTGACGCATACTTAGCAACCGTGCAGGCTGTGCTGTGAAATAATGATGGATGGCCATGAAGGTGAGAAATAAAGAAGGCTCTTTTGTCAAAGAGGCCCCATATCATCATACTCTAGACTCGAGAGAACTCATTGTTCCATTCCTGGTAGTTTCATAAGTCCTGAGACAGTTACCCCCTTCCGATTCACTGAATCCTACACTTGTCGACTCCAGATTCCAGACAGATGTCTCTCGAAAACGATTCGTTAAATGCAAATCAATTCGATTTGTCCGGCTCCATGGCTAAATGGTTAGCGTGCTGGCCTTTGATCACAGGGGTCCCGGGTTCGATTCCCGGTAGGGTCGGGAATTTCAACCTTAAATGGTTAATTTCGCTGGCACGGGGGCTGGGTGTATGTTGTCGTCTTCATCATCATTCCATCCTCATCACGACGCGCAGGTCGCCTACGGGAGTCAAATAGAAAGACCTGCATCTGGCGGGTCGAACTTGTCCTCGGACACTCCCGGCACTAAAATTCAATTTCAGTTTATTGAAATAATATTTATGATCATTTGATTTTCCGAAAGGGAAATTTGACACCATTCTTACCTAGTAATTTGGGGTCGGCATTAATGTGGATTAAGCTTACTTTTTCGACCGGATGACCTTCCTGTCGCAAATCTTATGCGGAGGGATATATTCAGTATTGCATCTGTTTTTGTTGGTTTGTAGTACGATATATCGTGTGAAAATGAAGATATGTATTAATAAGATCAAGAACATCCATCCCCTGAATTAAAGAAAGTCAAACATGATTAAAATCGAACATGGGGCCTTATGAACTGAACGCTACTACGCTGACCATTCGGCCAAGAAATCTGACACGTGGTGGTTACCCGACAAAATTAATGAAGACTCAGTCACAGAAGGCCCAGCAGACTTCCAAGCTCTCTCCCATCAAGTAAAATAAAATGTAATGTCCAAATTGGCGTGCAGGCTGAGTAAATGTCATCTCATCAAGATATCTGCAACATGGTAGCAAATATCGTATAAGTTATTATTTATTTATTTATTATTCGCTAATGGGCCAGTAGGGAGCACGATAAGTTTCATTATACAGTCTGGCGTTTGCTGAGTTTTCGGTTGATCCAATAGGTTTTCATTAGCCCGCTGTGTCGAGTGTTCATACGGCCACTTTGCACCAGTTGTCCACTTCACATCCCGGAAAGTCCCAAATGCTTTTTCTGAAAATGTCTCGTTTGTGCACGTCATCTGGTTGAGAACATTTCCAGGTCTTTCTTGACGTTAATGTACATTATTATTATTATTATTATTATTATTATTATTATTATTATTATTATTATTATTATTATTATTATTATTATTATGTGTTTTGCCAGGGTCACCTGTTGCGGGATGGAGTAGACCGCACGGCCAGCGACTCAACACCGCGTCGAAGACGGCGGTAAATAACCCGACATTCTAAGGAGCGGGTGGAGGGAGTCCCAAGGTCGGTGCTGGTTCTCCGTTGGAAGAAATGCCACTGAAACTCAGCATGCAGCGTTTGTTTTCCAGGTCCTTATTGATACCTGGCAGTTAGAGTTAAAATCCCTTTGGATGTGGCGAGCCCGCCTCAGTAATAGCCTCTATGACAAGTCGAAGTGGATCACGATAAGGAAGGTTGGAATGGAGGTCGGTGATCCACTGCACAAACCAGGGACTTCCTGGACGAGGATGATGAAAGAAGATTATACTATTATGGATAGGATTATGAAGATTATATTTTAAGTACCATTATCGCAAGGTTTTAGTAAATATGCACCTAAAATCCGAGCACTTTAAATTAATAAATTAATAATAATAGGCCTAATAATAATAATAATAATAATAATAATAATAATAATAATAATAATAATAATAATAATACCTAATATTGTTCCCCTCTGTAGTGTAGTGGTCAGTGTGATTAGCTGCCACCCCCAAAGGCCCGGGTTCGATTCCCGCCTCTGCCACGAAATATGAAAAGTGGTACGAGAGCTAGAACGGGGTCCACTGATCCTCGGGCGGTTAACTGAGTAGAGGGGGTTTCGATTCCTGACTCAGCCATCCTCGAAGTGGTTTTCCGTGGTTTCCCACTTCTCCTTTAGGCAAATGCCGGGACGGTACCTATTTTAAGGCCACGGCCGCTTCCTTCCCTCTTCCTTGTCTATCCATTTCAATCTTCCCATCCCCACAAGGCCCCTGTTCAGAGCAGGTGACTGGTACTGGCCCCCTTCCCAGTTGTATCCCCCGACCCAAAGTATCACGCTACAGGACACTGCCCTTGAGGCGGTAGAGATTGGATCCCTCGCTGAGTCCGAGTGGAAAAACAACCTTGGACGTCAAACGGATTAATAATAATAATAATAATAATAATAATAATAATAATAATAATAATCATAATAATAGCAATCTCTGTAAGCCTCCGTGGCTCAGGCGGCAGCGCGCCGGCTTCTCACTGCTGGGTTCCATGGTTCAAGTCCCGGTCACTCCATGTGAGATTTGTGCTGCACAAAGCGAAGGCGGGACAGGTTTTTCTCTGGGTACTCCGGTTTACCCTGTCATCTTTCATTCCAGCAACACTCTCCACTATCTTATCATTTCATTTGTCGGTCATTAATCATTGCGCCAGAGGAGTGCGACAGGCTTCGGCAGCCGGCACGATTCCTATCCTCGCCGCTAGATGGGGACTTCATTCATTCCATTCTCGACCCGGTCAGATGACTGGAAACAGGCTGTGGATTTTCAATAATAAACTCTTTCTTTATACATAAATAGACGCGTGCGTCCTTATATTTCACCTTGCAGCCAAAACTAACCACCGTAGACCACAGGTGTTTGTGTGTGGCAGTGTCCTCGAGTCTTCCATCGTGTACTGTAGTGGTTGTGTACGTAGCTATGGTTGTGTGGCAGATAGGGGGGTTGAAACTGGTACTGTAGACTATATATAAAAATAGACGTGTGTGTCTGTATATTTCACCATACAGCCACAACTACCAGTCTCAGGCTACTGGTGATTGTGTATGTTAGTAGCCTCGAGTTTCCCATCGTGCGCTATGGTGGTTGCGTGTCGGTAGCTGCGGTGGTGGCGGCGGTGGTGGGGGATAGATATGGGATGGAAAGTGGCCAACTACATATACAAATAGATGCGTGTGTTCGTAAATTTCACGTTGCAGCCACAACTACCAGACTCAGACCACTGTTGATTGTATGTGTCTTGGTAGCCTCGAGTCTCCTATCGCGCACTGTGGTGGTTGCGTGTCAGTGGCTGTGGTGGTGTGGGAGATGTGGGGATTAAAAATGATCGGCTATACAAACAAAATAGACGCGTGTGTCTGTATATTTCACAATGGGGCCACAAATACCCACCGCAGACCACTGGTGTTTGTGTGTGGTATTGGTCTCGAGTCTGCCATCGTGCACCATAGTGACTGGGTGTAAGTAACTTTTGTGATGTGGCAGATGTGGGAGTTGAAATTGATCAACTATATATAGGCATATAAACATAGACGCGTGTGTTCGTATATTTCACCTTGCAGCCACAACTATCCACCACAGACAACTGGTGTTTGTGTGCGGTAGTAGTCTGGAGTCTCCTATCGTGCACTGTAGTGGTTCTGTGTCGGTATCTGTGGTGGGATGGAAATTACGGGGGTTGAAATTAGCCGACTATACATCAAAATAGACCCGTGGGTTCGTTTATTTCACCTTGGAGCCACAAATACCGATCGCAGACCACTGATGTTTGTGGGTAGTATTAGCCCTGAGTCTTCCATCGTGCACTATAGTGGTTGCGTGTCGGTAGCTGTGGTCGTGTTGGAGATGTGGGCAGTAGCGGAGATTGGGAATTAGAAGTGGGAGTGGGAGAGGGGGCACATAACTTTATGTACAACAAGACGTACCAGGGTCAAAGATATATCGCGGAATGGGGGAGGTGTTTAGACATCAAAATATTGATTTCTGAAGAAGTTTCGAACTTTATCTCCAGATGACTCTAGTGTCGATTTATGTGCTCCCTCTAGTGACAATTAAATTTCAAGAGAAATTCTGGATTCATAGGTTTTCAAAACTGAATTGTTTGTAGATTGTTTTTTGGTGTTCTTGGGTTACTAGCACTTCTATCTCTTCCCGCCTGCTTAAAATCTTAGCCAATCAGGAATTTTGGATATTTATTGAACCTACCAATATAAACTGTGGGTGTGGACAGAGCTTCGGCCCAGAGAATTCTGGAATCTTCTTCTCCGCTATAAAAGCCGGCACTTTTTGGGCCATGTTGTCTTTCGATCGCTCCAGTCAAGAGGTTTAGAGTGTGTTCATAGAGGAGTCAGGGGGATTGCCTCGTCCATATCCGGAAGGCCCACCAGCTCAAGGTAATGACAGACATATTTTAATTATGTAATAGTCTCAGAAAGCTAACTCGAGGGGAAGGTTTCAAAATCCTTTCTTAATGTAACTTCTCGATGTAAATTTTCATTCAGGTCTGAGACCTTAGTCTAACTTAGGGAATAAAGAGTGTGAATCCTCTTGCATTTCCCTTCAACTTGCTATTGAGGTGACTATGATTTCGTTAACTTGAAAATCTTCGTTTTGTAATTTAAAACTTTATCTCCACCTAGTCATCTCCGTAGTACAGGCTTACCCTCTGTAAATTCGGGCCAGACCACATAGAGTTTTAAGTATTTTCAAGCGAATTTTGATTTTCGACCAATAATTTTAACCTTTTCTTTTTCACTAAGGCCATGAAGAATAGGTACTTATTGCCCCTGTTAAAGTTAACTACTCTTATTCAATTTCCTGTTTAAATGTAACTTAGACTGGTGAGCGGATTAGACACTGACTACTGTTTGCTTTTTGTAAAAGTTAGATTGTACATTGGAGAGGCTTGAATCTTGTAAATTTTGGAGAGTGGTCTCCTAATTAAGTGTGTGGAGCAAAGACGCTCTTTCTACTGTTGTAAATTTTGGGACTTAGTCTCCCGACTTGTAGCTGATTGGAGCAGTAGTGCTCTTGATACTAGTGTAACGTTTGAGCTGCCTAACTCATCTCTTTATAATCATTATGTCTATTGTACCTGATTTTAATAACTATTTGTATAAGAGCTCCCATTCTGACTCTCCAACTGTCAATTGTTTAACCCAGGAAAGTAATAAAATATCATATTTTAGAGTTTTAAATTATATTTTGATCATTTCTCTGTCCAGCCATTCATGCCCGCACCTCCTTACACCTCTATGCTCCACTGTATCCCCAGAACAATAATAATTATTATAGTAATAAGAATTGGTCAACGACCTTGCATATCTCAGATACTTGAGAACTGCCTTTCTGAACTGAATTCACTGGTTCGATCCTGACTCAGTCCGGTGTAGCAATTAAGGTGCTGATATACGTAAACTTGATGTCGGTATATATAATTTCCATTTATTTTGGAAAGACCTCCTGTATTTACAGACTGCCGCTAAGAACAAGGTAAAGCATATCAATTTTATGTACATATGTATTAATAAAAGAAAATTCAAAATTAGCTGTAGAGGTGGTGCCTCATGATCTTGATGGAGGCTCGGAGGACGAGGGTCGCGATTTCCGGGATGAGCTTCATTGGGAGTTGGAAGCGCTTCCATGTGGCGACGAAGTGACGAGGTATGGTACCGCGAGCTCCGACCATTATCCCTATTATTTCAATTAACTGGCACGTGAAGCAAGTGAGAGACAAAATATCTGGCACATTGGTGTCTCTGAAAGCTGTTATAGTGGGAGGGAAATAAAACAAATAAGGTTATTATTATTATTATTATTATTATTATTATTATTATTATTATTATTATTATTATTATTATTATTATTATTATTATTATTATTATTATTATTCAACAGCCTTTCGTTTGATATATGTTTTAAGAGACGCCAGGTTGTCGACATTTTGTCAGGCAGGAGGTCCTTATCAGAATCCAACGACAAGGAGTTATTGCATTTAAACACCCTCAAATTCCACTCGCTTCCGCCGGCATCGAACGAGCTATCTTGAAAATAGAATAGTTACAATTTACTAGCAGTGCCACTGAGGTTGCTGTTCTTAGTTTAGAAATCAAATACTTTGTTATTGCCTCCTGGTAAGCTGAAGAACCGCTGGTAACACCCTCAGCGGGAATCTATAGAGGTAACGCACGAATTATGTCAATCCATTCAAATCTGTTCTTAAAAGCTGTATTACTATCTGGAGTATCAGCTTACACATTGTGCGCACAAATTCTATATTTTATGAAAATTACGCTAGGTTGCGTTGTAAGTAATCTATATTAATATTATAAAGAGGAAAAATTTGTTTGTAACGAATAGGCTCAAAAACTACTGAACCGATTTTAAAAATTACTTCACCTACAGAAAGCTACATTGCCAGTGAGTAACATGGGCTGTATTTTATTTTCAAAACAATTCGAGGTGGGGCGCATGGGGGGGGGGGAGATATAAAAATAATAGGCTATTATAGGCAAAATATCGAATTTGTCCTATAAGGACGAGACAAAGCTCAATTTAATCCTCTTGACGCAAAGAAGAAAACTCGGTAAGCCCTTGGGCTCGAAAACTATGTTTTAAGGTCCTAAAACCAACCGTTACGGAGATATTGGCACCACACTACCCCTGCTCTAGGAATCGGATAAAGTAATGAACTGCCGTAACCATGGCAACGTCAGTTCCAGGATTCTACAGCAGCAAAATTATCTACAATAAATCACAAAAACCTAACATGTTACAGACATGAAAATTGATATTCGGAATCCCCTTTAAAAATAAAAGATCACAAATATTCGTTTTCAGATAATCCACTTAAGGGAGGTGGGGGGTGAAAAGAAGTGAGGAAGGAATTGAATTATTTATACGAGGATACATATATCTCAAAAAATGAAGATGTTACAGACTTTAAAATTGGTACTTGGAATCACCTTTAAAATGAACACACTCTTTTCGGAAAATCCGCTTAAGGGGGTGAAAAGAATAAGAAAGCGGGTGAATTTTTAAAATGAGTATCTTCTTCTTCTATCGCTTTACCCACACCTGTGGGGTTGCGGGTGCGAACTGTGTCGCAAACGTGGATTTGACCCTGTTTTACGGCTGGATGCCCTTCCTGACGGTAACCGTGTGTGTAGAGATGTAATCTATACTAATATTATATAGAGGAAAAATTTGTATATTTGTTTGTAACGGATAGAATCAAAAACTACTGAACCGATTTTAAAAAAATACACCTATAGAAAGCTACATTACCAGTGAGTAACATGGGCTGTATTTTATTTTCAAAACAATTCGAGCGGGGGGCGACGGGGGGAGATATAAAAATATTAAAATAATAGGATAAACTAGGCGAAATCGAATTTGTCTTTCAAGGACGAGACAAAGCTCATTTTAAGCCCCTTGACGCAAAGAACAAAACTCGGTAAACCCTTCGGGCCCGAAAACCGTGTTTTATGGCCATAAAACCAACCGTTATGGAGATATTGGAACCACACTACCCCTGCTCTAGGATTCGGAGAAAGAAACGAACGGCCGTAACCATGGCAACGTCAGCTCCAGGATTCTATAGCAGCCAGATTTTGCATGTACGTTTGGGCATAGCTGCCAACCAAAATTGATACATATATGACTTACTATCTGGAAAATATAAATTGTTGTGTAAGACGCTCATAGCACTCCTTTGGGCGGGGATGGATAGGGAGTGAGGTATAAAAATAATAGCCCCGGAGATCTCCGTAGTACAGCGAGCAGCGGTTGCCGACAGGCCTCCGTTTTTACGTACTGGCTTAGGTTTCAGCATTTTGCGGAGTCTGTTACCTATAGTTTAAACTATTTTCTATCAAATCATGGAGTAGTAGGATCACTGATGTTATTAGTGCCGATATTTTGGTCCACTTTTACGTTCATTATAACCATGAAACATTTATACTCAGATTCATTATAAGATGTGCGACATGAGTGACAAGCCCTGAGAATTATAATTCTCGATAATTATAGTAGTTTCTTTTATGCATCGCGTATTTCCTTGATCATTTGTAATAGTTACGAAATGTCGGATCAAACAAATACATTCAATAATATTTATATTTGTGGTACTATCTAGCGGAGGTATACTTACACTAAACCTGCAGCTTTGTGAAGGGAGCAGGTATATCTAGGTGGGAATGAAGGAAAAACATGGTAGCAAAAGATCTTAGAGGTCGACGCTAATTAGGAACTAATATTTAGAGGCCCCATGAAGAAAATAAGAAGAAGACACACTATAATTCCAAACATGACAAATAATTTCTACGTACTTAAGTAAATACACCAGTGATATAAATATCTAATGAAGTCAGTCACACCGATAGTATGAGGAACTATAGCCAGTTTCTGATAACCCGTACGAAGAACGGGTACTTCTGCTAGTATTGTATAAGTTTGTCATGGTGGTTATCAAAGGACGGTCGACCGTTTGACAGAAAGCAAAATGTTGTGCTACTACTACTGTTGGCATATTCAAAGAGACAGTCTCCATGAGCACTTTGGTACACTTTTGCCGCCAAGCTCAAGACATTATGCAAATTGTGTCACCGAAAATAATTAAATGCATTCATTCTCGACCCCAGAGGGGTGGAACGGCCACATAGAAGGTAACGCCTTGTCTCTGGCCATTAGATGCGATGTGGTGACGTGATTCATGAAGATAAATTTTTTTCTAGTTGCTTTACGTCGTACAGACACAGATAGGTCTTATGGCGACGATGGGACAGGAAAGGGCTAGGAGTGGAAAGGAAGCGGCTGTGGCCTTAATTGAGGTACAGCCCCAGCATTTACCAGGGCTGCCGACAGTGGGGTTCAAACCTACTATCTCCCGAATACTGGATACTGGCCGCATGGAGATAATTCCATCCCTGAAGGGGGAGGCGGGCCTCCTAGACGGTGTCGCCGTCTCTCAGGCCAGGAGATATGTATCGGTGAAAGAGATGTGCGGAGGAAGGTGAGAGGGTTGGCAGTCGTAACCTAAACTAGGAACTGTCTCGGCATTCGTCTTAGTGCAGAAAATGGGCAACCACGTAAACCCATTCTCAGGACAGCCGACGGTGGGGACCAGCTCCTCTCCGTCTCCCGTACATACATACATACATAAATAAATAGAAATGACACATGGGGTCTCTAGCTGAGTCTGGTATTACTTACACTTGTTTGTTGATAATAATAATTCTATTTACGTCCCACTAACTATTTTAATGGTTTTAGGAGATGCCGAGGTGCCGGAATTTAGTCCCGCAGGAGTTCTTTTACATGCCAGTGAATCTACCGAAACGAGACTGACGTATTTGAGCCCCTTCAAATACCACCGGACTGAGCCAGGATCGAACCTGTCAAGTTGGGGTCAGAAGGCCAGCACCTCAACCGTCTGAGCCACTCAGCCCGGCGCTTATACTTCTGCCAGTGTGCACATATTTCTCCTATTATACCTCGCTTGGTAAAGCCTTGTTTTCTTCTTTCTCCGATGGTGACAGATTTTAGATGCTGAGAGTATATTTCATTTTCACGCCCTTCACGGGTGTTCGCTTTTTTTCTACGAGTAATAATACCCTCATTCTTCGATAGGTCAGTCTTCTTCTGTGTTTCCCTTTGATTAGTGTTGTTCAGCTGTAGTGTGCAGTGTGCGTAAAATTTCTGAAAATTATGTTGCTGAATGGACCAAGGACCAAGGGGAATGTTTTCATTCCCCTTCCCGAAGGGAAGGGGCGGGCCACCTAGAAGGTTGCGCCTTCTCTCTGGCCAGGAGATTTGGCGGGGTTGGAGGATTTGATGGAGTTGGAAGGTGGGGGGGGGGGGGGAAGGAGATTTGCTATGTTGAAGGAGTTGGGAGGGGACTGACACTGGGTAAAATGGAGACACGTATTAAAGAAATATTTCTTAATAAAATAAAGAAAAATAAACTGAAACTCCTGATCATGTTGAAAGGATAGACTGAAAGCCAAAACAATACATAAAAAGAAAGAGAGACGGAAGAATATCCGGATTACGATGGATAATTGATGAATTCACGAAATAAAATTGTGGGTAAATAGAAATAGAGCTCTAATTGAATAAAACGCTTGTTTAAGAAACAAGATCGAAGAATGTCCGTAAGAAAAAACCCGATATGTTTTGTTGGACTGGCAGGCAGGCTAGGTCACACGTTCGGTTATGAACGAGGGTACGGGTGCGTGTTCAGTGGTGCGAATAGCACAGTGGAAGAGTAGAAAGAGAAGTACTGATGATTCATCAGTCAATATGTGCTCATGGCTGGACATTAGTTTTAACGCAGACTAATGTTTTCTGCCGATAACTGGCCGGCTCACTCATTTGAGTTCAACATAATTAGCGATGCACCGTTAAACCTATACACATTTCTGTGTTTTACAGTTATCTAAATGACTACCATAAGACTGATCAACTTTACACTCACTGACAAAGAACATTAAACACACCACACCCTGTAACTAAATTATGGACACCAGTGAGGGGTTCAACAATACGTATTAACTTTCAAGTTCACACAACGACCTTAAAATGCAAGCCACTGTGGAGGTCTTAAAACTTCACCATTTCCGCGATAGTGGTTTATTATCTCAACTGTAAGGAAATGCTGGGATTGTATCTGTCTCAAGAGTACATCCCCTTTCATTCTAATTCTGATGATGGTGTGTATTTAGTTTTGTTCTACGATGAGACTCCCCAAGTGAACTCCTCTTTATAACTATCCTTCAGACATATACAAGTGAAAATCATATTCCTAGAAGTTCTGCAGCATTTTTATGGCACACTCTGTTCGACTCGTTGGCTGAACGGTCAGCGTACTGGCCTTCGGTTCAGAGAGTACCGGGTTCGATTCCCGGCCGGGTCGGGGATTTTAACCTTAATTGGTTAATTCCAATGGCACGGAGGCTGGGTGTATGTGTTGTCTTCATCATCATTTCATCCTCATCACGACGCGCAGGTCACCTACGGGAGTCAAATAGAAAGACCTGCACCTGGCGAGCCGAACCCGTCCTGGGATATCCCGGCACTGAAAGCCATACGACATTTCATTTCATTTCATGGCACACTCTTAATGGAGGTGAGCTGCTTGTGTCTTTTTGCCACATAAAAGCTTTCCTGCCCATCTAAAATTTCTCGCAGTACTTGGAATTGAACCCTGGCCTCCGAAAACGACAGATAATAACGATAACCGTTACGGAGGTGGACAGTGAATAACACCTTCATAAGATTGTTTCTTAGCCATCCATGAGGGCACTTTATTTTTACCCTATAGTAGGTCATCATGCCGCTATATCGCAATCTGTGCCCCAGCCATGAAGATCTCCTCCTCTAGATCTAATTGATGAGCAGTCGTTCTTCACTAGCTCGGTGTAATACATCTGTATTGATCATCTTCTGTTTCCAGCTTATTTTCTCCAAACGGCGCCAGTACCGCATCTGAAACGCTTATAATTTCTTTGCGTAATACTCGTGATGATCATCCTAATTATAACCAAATTAATTCAAGGACACACCAGAACGAACACAACGTCAATATAGCTTGACGTACTGCATATAACAGTACGCTGAATGCTCACCCCCAATGCTCAAGGTTGTGTGACCGAATCTTGGCACAGTCTGTTGGTATTTTCCCATCTTCAGTCTTTATAACTCCCTTACAGGGGTTAGTGTCCGGCTCAATGGCTAAGTGGTCAGCGTGCTGGCCTTTGGTCACAGGTGTCCCGGATTCGATTCCTGGCAAGGTCGCGAATTTTAACCAAAATTGGTTAATTTCCCTGGCACGGGGACTGGGTGTATGTGCTGTCTTCATCATCATTTCATCCTCATCACGACGCTCAGGTCGCCTATGGGAGTCAAATCAAGAGACCTGCACTAGACCTCTCCGCAGGCCATATGGCATTTCATACACGGGTAGTGGTATCGATAAGACAACAGATGTCGTTCTGTCCCTCACTTCCCCTCAGTTCTTCTTCTTTCTGATGCGGCCTGCTAAATACCACATGTCAATTTCAATTCAGTTCTTCATACTTTGTTGTTTTCTCTTCCGCTCCTTCCAATATTCTTTCATCCTTTCACTATGCTCTTTCCTTCTGTCCTCGGACCACTTCGCACCAGGCTTCTTGTTCAATCTTACTTGGAAATTTCTCTGTCCATAATTTCTTCTTCTCTTATATTATATCTTTACAAATATTTCTTTACTTTTTGAATCCAGCTAGTTGTTGCCTTTTTGTCCCAAAGGTACTTGAAAATGAATCTGGAATCATCCATTCCGTAAATATGTCCGAAAAATTGCAATCTCCTTTTTCTTATGGTTTCTGTTATGTTTTCTATATTCCTGTATTTTTCACCATTAGATCTTAATTTCCATACTTCTGTTGTTTTCACAGGGCTTAAGATTTTTCTCACGATTCTCCTTTCTAGTACCTCAAGTTTATCTAATCTATAGTTTAGTACCAGGCATTCACTTGCATAGGCTATAAGCATTCCGGTTTCACGACTCTGTTATATTTTATGCTCATTGAAAAATAACAATAATTACACCTTACTCTGCAACTAAATCATGAGCACTGATGGAGGGTTCATAAACTAGTGATGGGCTTGATTTCGGGAGATTCCCATTGCAGTAACTTTTTAACTGCAAATCTCAGGAGGCTAGAGATCTACCTTTGGATCATACCAGCATTGTTGATGCTGGCGGTATGCGATGGTAATCAGTACAGGCATCCTTTTTTCTTGAACACTGCGATTTTCTGACAGCAAAATTCTAGGAAGCATCTGACATTTGGTGAGAGAAATTAAAAATTTAGCATGTAAAATTCCGGTCAAATAAAACGGAAGTAAGTTGTGGTCTGCATGAATATATACAAGATCGAATCCAGGTACACTTCTTTCTCTAAAGCAGGCTTTAGGCACAAATCTTCCAGTGAATGTTAAAGGGATTTCTCTCAGACGAATCTCATGGCAACTTTATCTAGGACACTGCACCGCTGTTTATCTGGATAGTATGATCTCTCTCATTCAATTGAGCCTTACCAAATATGTGGACTCAAGGATGTTTGAGGTCCGTTATTCGGCGCTTGATACCAAAAGCAAGAAGCGATCTGGTGACGAAAAGGGTATATCGGAGAATACGACAAAAATTACTGAAATATCATATTCATGGTTAGTACCTTCCTCCTTTGGTGAACGTAAAATATATTCGTCATTTCGTTTCTGTTCTGGGCCCTTCGGTGAAAGTCTGTGGTGTGTGTGTGTGTGTGTGTGTGTGTGTGTGTGTGCGCGCGCGCGCGCTAAACAAGTGTATACTGTACCAGTCTTCCTTCAAGAATTTTAAAACTATAAAAGTTGGCAAAAATATAAAAAACTGGCTTTAAAAATATTTTCAAATAGTTTTCGATGTCAGATAGAGCTGTAGTGAGTTGTATGCATATCCGCTATTTTTTGGTGAAATCGAAACTCATAGAGTGAGCTCAAATTAGTATAGTCTACTGTAATACGGGACTGTGGAGATGATATCACGTATTGCGAGGTGTCGTTCGTATCTTCTTCGCGACACCTGTCGATATCTGCAATAATATTTGTGAGAAAACTAAATTCGTAAAATTGTTTTAAATACTTGGGAGTTCTGCGAACATTTCTCAAATGCCTGATTAAATAAATGTAAAGAAACTGAAGCCTACCACAAATGAAAACATTACACATAGTAAATATTATTATTCCGTATTGACTTACAAATCTTAAAAAATTGACTCCTAAGAGAAAATTATATTTTTACATCTTTCAGTAAATATAAATAAAAAATCCCTCAGAGGAAGCGAAGAACGGGGAACTCCTATAGACAATAAAAACAACGATTCAGTCTGATTTTTCCGCATAGGCTCCGTCCTTTATTAAATAAGAATCCACCACAGATGAAACAAGAGAATTTTCCATAATTAACTCGTATAACGGTCCAGTTCACTAATACAATAACAATATATTTCTTTTAACATGATAAAAATAATGTAAGAAGATAACTTCATTTTTACATATGTAACAACACAGTGTGTCATCATCATCATCTGTTTACCCTCCAGGTTCGGTTTTTCCCTCGGACTTAGCGAGGAATCCCACCTCTACCGCCTCAAGGGCAGTGTCCTGGAGCTTCAGACTCTTGGTCGGGGATACAACTGGGGAGTATGACCAGTACCTCGCCCAGGCGGCCTCACCTGCTATGCTGAACAGGGGCCTTGTGGAGGGATGGGAAGAGTGGAATGGATAGGCAAGGCCGTAGCCTTAAGTTAGGTACCATCCCGGCATTCGCCTGGAGGAGAAGTGGGAAACCACGGAAAACCACTTCCAGGATGGCTGAGGTGGGAATCGAACCCCCCTCTACTCAGTTGACCTCCCTAGGGTGAGTGGACCCCGTTCCAGTCCTCGTACCACTTTTCAAATTTCGTGGCAGAGCCGGGAATCGAACCCGAGCCTCCGGGGATGGCAGCTAATCACGCTAACCACTACACCACAGAGGCGGACAACAACATAGTGTGTACCTAGCATTAAGACTCACAACAAGTGGATTTTAAAATCGTCGCAGTACAGTTTGTAATAACAATATTTTGTGATAATGCAATGTGTATTTAGTATTAGGACTCACAGTAGTCGTGGTGGTGGTGGTGGTGGTGGTGGTTGGTGGTGGTGATTATTGTTTTAAGAGGAAGTA
Organism: Anabrus simplex; assembly: GCF_040414725.1. Classification (NCBI taxonomy): domain Eukaryota; kingdom Metazoa; phylum Arthropoda; class Insecta; order Orthoptera; family Tettigoniidae; genus Anabrus; species Anabrus simplex. The sequence continues at coordinate 628,958,641 of NC_090265.1, read as the reverse complement.
CAACTAGGCATTAATCAGAGATAAAAATGGAAGGGATCGAAAAATGAAGATATCGGCCAAAGAAATATAAGGGTCATGAAGGGCGTGAAAATGAATGACTCCCTAGCCCTCGAATGGTCTAATAGCTTCAGTGTCGGAAAAGAATAAGAGTCGATCAAGGAAGGTGGCATAGGACAGGTGAACGAGGAGCCTGTCACAAGAAAGTGGAAGCAATGCCAGGACTCAGCGAAGGGTCCTGTGGTCGCCAACCCACGCTCCCAAGTTTAGAGTTCCTGAGGCCCCATTTAGTCACCTCTTACGACAGGCAGGGGATACCGTGGGTGTTTTTCTACCGCCCTCACCCACGGGGGAATTAAGACTCAAAAGTGGATTTTTTTAAAATCGTCGCGTTACGTTTTAATGAAATTTTATTTTTCACAACACATCATGTCTTTTATGTATCATATTTTTCTAGCAATGTCTTTGAATTTCTCTTGTTAATTTATTTGTTAGGCAGCTGGCAATGATCCAACGGGAACAATAACATGTTCAGGTTGTTGTTGTTTGAGTCATCAGTCCAGAGACTGGTTTGATGCAGCCCTCCATGCCACCCTATCCTGTGCTAACCTTTTCATTTCTACGTAACTATTGCATCCTACATCTGTTCTAATCTGCTTGTCATATTCATACCTTGGTCTACCCCTACCGTTCTTACCACCTACACTTCCTTCAAAAACCAACTGAACAAGTCTTGGGTGTCGTAAGATGTGTCCTATCATTCTATCTCGTCTTCTTGTCAAATTTAGCCAAATCGATCTCCTCTCACCAATTTGATTCAGTATCCCTTCATTCGTGATTCGATCCATCCACATCACCTTCAGCATTCTTCTGTAACACCACATTTCAAAAGCTTCTCTTTCTTTCTGAGCCAGTTATCGTCCATGTTTCACTTCCGTACAATGCCACGCTCCACACGAAAGTCTTCAAAAACATCTTTCTAATTCCGATATCAATGTTTGAAGTGAGCAAATTTCTTTTCTTAAGAAAGCTCTTCCTTGCTTGTGCTAGTCTGCATTTTATGTCCTCCTTACTTCTGCCATCGTTGGTTATTTTACTACTCAAGTAACAATATTCATCTACTTCCTTTAAGACTTCATTTCCTAATCTAATATTTCCTACATCACCTGCCTTCGTTCGACTGCACTCCATTACTTTTGTTTTGGACTTATTTATTTTCATCTTGTACTCCTTACCCAAGACTTCTTCCATACCATTCAGCAACTTCTCGAGATCTTCTGCAGTCTCAGATAAAATAACAATATCATCGGCAAATCTCAAGGTTTTGATTTCCTCTCCTTGGACTGTGATTCCCTTTCCAAATTTCTCTTTGATTTCCTTTACTCATGTTCTGGTATTATATTAAATGTCTTTCCATTATTTATTGATAGTGAAACGTCTTTATTAACTGTATTATAAGGTGGAAAAATATAATTATCTCTTGGAGAATCAATTTTTAATGACTAATTAAAACAGGTAGAAAGAATGAGCCAAAGAAAATCGAACAAGCCCAGTATGCCCGAGAATGGGAGTAAAAGAGCTGATGCACAAAATATGAAAATCGCTGGGGCCGAGAGTCACCACCTGCAACCGAATAGGTCTTAAACTTTCTGCTCCCGTCTAGCCTGTGGAGATAGATAAGGCAAAAAACACACAAGGTGACATAATCGAGTCACTGGAGATAGAAAATAGTATGATTTCACACAACACTCGTAGTCAGAGAAGAAATCTCTCATATTCACTTATCACTAACAACACCCAGGAGACGTATTTTACACTCCAAAAGACCTGCAGCCTTCACTTCGACAAGCCACCTGCATATATTTTCCCAGAAAAAAGTACCGCAGCAGGTAATTCCACAATAATCTCCTCCGTGTTACTATTCAGGCTACGTGTCCGAGGAAGTCGCGTTTGTGTTAGAAGGTCCGCCCCTGCGGTGTAGTGGTTAGTATGATTAGCTGCCATCCTTGCAGCGTCGGGATCGATTTCCGGCTCTACCACGAAATTTGAAAAGTGATTAGAGGATTGGAATGGGGTCCATTCAGCCTCAAGATGTCACCTGAGTAGATGTGAGGGTTCGATTCCCAACTCAGCCATCCTCGAAGTGGTTTTCCACGGTTTCCCACTTTTTCTCCGGGCAAATGCTGGAATGGTACCTAACTTAATGTCATGGCTGCTTCCTTCCCTCTTCCTTGCCTATCCCTTCCAATCTTCTCATCCCCCACAAGGCTCCTGTTCACATAGCAAGTGAGACCGCCTGGGTGAGGTACTGGTCGTTCTCCCCAGTTGTATCCCCGAACAAATGTCTCACGCTCCAGGACACTGCCATTCAGGCGGTAGAGGTGGGATTCCTCGCTGACTCCTAGGGGGTAAACAGATTAAATAACTAATATTACAAATATGTATTAGAAGGCATTTCTCGACAATAATCTAATTTAAAATTGGGTGAGGTTGATGAAATTCAAATTTTAAGATTTGATTTATCATCCCCGGACTGTTGGTGAAAGTCCAAAGTGATACTCATTGAAAAAAAAAAAAAAAAAGCACACCAATTGTGGCACTTGGCACTCTATTGCAGGTAGTGTACTCGTATTGAGGGGGAAATAAAATCGCAAGCCCTATAGTGACAGGCTAGTATGACATATTGAGACTAGAATTGAGTTCCTATGTGGGTTACGTCGCACATTCCTATCTACAAAATATCACTGTAAAATTTGTCACAAATGGAACATAATTGCTTTCACTTAAATGAAGTGAAAAATCTGCGGTAAATTAAGAAATACCGTCGTTATTAGAGAAACATGAATACATAGTTAAGTCCTGTAGACAGGACTCCTTTATGTCGTATTCCGCTGCTGGTGCCGTCTTTAGTTAATTTCTTGAAGTCCAGGGCTAGCACCGAGGAATGGGAGTGCTATGTCTGTGGATTCTCATTATCTTTGTCCATATGACTAGAGCGGCCAGTTGAAACAGCAGAATGGAGGTCAACAGCATTCACGATGTTATTTCGTTCTTCAAAGAGGCAAATGACCATGTTATAGTGATGTGGCTGGACCTCTACGGAAAAACAACTAAGGACGCATTCAACAACTTGGTGCTGCATATTACAGAGAAATATCTTAAGTACCACAAAAATGATTTTTTTTGAAAGAAAAATAGAATGATCCCCGGACCAATACATATTTTTTATTTTTGTTCGAAAGAAAATAGCATGATCCCTGGACCAATAAATCACTAGTTCACTGAATTCTTCTTATGTACATTGGCCATAGCTGTTTGTCGCCTACCGGTATTCAATCTGCCGGGCTGAGTGGCTCAGACGATTAAGGCGCTGGCCTTCTAATCCCAACTTGGCAGGTTCCATCCTGGCTCAGTCCAGTGGTATTTGAAGGTGCTCAAATACAACAGCCTCGTGTCGGTAGATTCACTGGCACGTAAAAGAACTCCTGCGGGACTAAATTCCGGCACCTCGGCGTCTCCGAAGACCGTAAAAGTAGTTAGTGGGACGTAAAGCAAATAACATTATTATTATTGGTATTAAATCTTGCATATCGCGATACAATTCAGGAAATGATGTCGTTGACAACTGAAGCAGTGAAATGAAAGCAAAGAACTTTAGTGAACACATATCACACACGAAATTGTTGAAAGTGTAAGACAAAAGACATACGTTTGTTACTGTGAGCGTAACACCAAAAGTACTTGTAAAGTAGTAAAGTACGTATACATAATATTCTCCAAAAATAAAATATTTCTTAATTTACCGCAGATTTTAGACTTCAACTGTGTGAAAGCAATTATTATGTTCCATTTGTGACAAATTTTACAGTGACATTTCGTAGATATGAATGCGCGATGTACCCTCTTAATGTGTTAAAATGAGGTACCACCATGCCATTTTCTTATAGAGTGGAAAATACCGAATAAGAACGATGCTGAGGAACTAAAAACTCGAATTTCCAAATCGTAGAATCAACCAGTCCTGTTGTATAATGTGAACTAAAATGTTCGATTACAAAGGCAGATTTAAAACTTTACGTTTGACTACTATATTTCACTGTATTGTTATTTCCTTCCATATCTGAAGGCTTTCTTTGTGTGAGTCACCACTTCACTCCACTCCCAGGAGAGCCAGGGCAAGGCTAAGCCGAGCCACTTGTGTGTTCAGTCGCCCGGAGCGACCGGAGATTTGGCTGTTCCGGAACACAAACAATATTACCGGTAATGCCTCTCCACTGGCTTCTGGTCGTTACCTCCACACCGCAAAGCTGATTCGCAGACTTGAGTATTGTGTTTTTCTCCTTTTATTTTCGTTTGCTCATTCTTTGGAAAACGAGTTCAACTCTGGTGGACGAGTACACGAAGAAGAGGTTAAGTGGTAGGTCTGCCTGAAAATTGTGAGCGAATAGCTGGAGTCTGGGAAAAGCCTAGGTTTCAATGTTTCGTAATATGATGGTATCCTCTTACAGTTAACACTTTTTATCAATTTCTTTTGTCCAACTATGAGGCTGATTGGTCAGAGTGTTGGCCTTCAAGTCTTAGAGTGATGGGGTGAAATCCCGGCTGGGTCATCGAGTTCTTATCTTGAATGGTTCATACCCTTGCCTTGACGACTGGATGTTTTTCTGCAACCCACACACAAGAATCTACTGTAACACACACAAACACACAGCTCACTGTACACAGCAGTCTGCCCGCCATCTTAGGAGGGTCTGTCTGATAGGGACTGTATCAGGCCAGCAATAGTCTCACGAAATTATTATTATTATTATTTTTATTATTACTAATATTATTAACACTGATGTTTCTGGGCTGTTCTATTTGGAATTTACGTCATCAATTTCCCGGAACCATTGTAACTATGGCAATCAGTGTTCGTTTATGTATACTATGTTAGTAGCGTCATATTGTCCGGCTCCATGGCTAAATGGTTAGAGTGCTGGCCTTCGGTCACAGGGGTTACGGGTTCGATTCCCGGCATGGTCGGGAATTTTAACCCCAATTGGTTAATCGCGCTGGCACGAGAGCACTGTGTGCTTTCTTTCTGTAACAAAGAGCTTGAGAAAATCGTGTATCAAATGAACCCTGTTCTACTCTCAGTCAAGACTTAAAATCCTTAAACACCGGGCAAGTTGGCCGTGCGGTTAGGAGCGCGCAGCTGTAAGCTCGCATCCGGGAGATAGTGGGTTCGAACCCCACTGTCGGCAGCCTTGAAGATGGATTTCCGTGGTCTCCCATTTTCACACCAGGCAAATGCTGGGGCTACCTTAATTAAGGCCACGACCGCTTCCTTCCCATTCCTAGGCGCCGGGCTGAGTGGCTCAGACGGTTAAGGCGCTGGCCTTCTAAGCCCAACTTGGCAGGTTCGATCCTGGCTCAGTCCGGTGGTATTTGAAGGTGCTCAAATACGACAGCCCCGTGTCGGTAGATTTACTGGCACGTAAAAGAACTCCTGCGGGACTAAATTCCGGCACCTCGGCGTCTCCGAAGACCGTAAAAGTAGTTAGCGGGACGTAAATCAAATAACATTATTATCCATTCCTAGGCCTTTCCTGTCCCATCGTCGCCATAAGACCTATCTGTGTCGGTGCGACGTAAAGCAATTAGCAAAAACAAAAAAAAAAGAAAATCATTGAACTGGTCGGAAAACGAATCCTGGGCCTTCGAATAAGAGACAGGCTTGCTACCCTTATAACACTGGGCTGGCTAATAATAATAGAAGGCTTGTTTAAAGCGGAATAACGTCTAAGGCCATCGGCCCAACAATAGGAAAAGACATTTGAAATTTTATTCTCAGAATCAGTAATCAGAGGTTGACCAAAATAATCCTGAACCTTGCCCTATCAATTAAAGTAAATAGCAGATGACTGCTCGAAGTAGGAAAATATCTTCAGGAAATAGGTATCACAGATGACACTGTGTCAGACAGATCTAAGTTCAGTAAATTAGTCGACAGTCGCCTTCTACACACCATCCAAGCACTATCACCAACAAAACCTGGTCAAAAGATCGCAAGAAAAGGCACAGCGAGAAGATGAAGAGATTTTAGGAGAAGAAAAAGGCTACGACATCAGCTAAATAAGCTTAAACACACTCTTTAGTTGGGCATAATGAGGAAGAAATAATAATAATAATAATAATAATAATAATAATAATAATAATAATAATAATAATAATAATAATAATAATAATAATCATCATCATCATCATCTGTTTACCCTCCAGGTTCGGTTTTTCCCTCGGACTCAGCGAGGGATCCCACCTCTACCGCCTCAAGGGCAGTGTCCTGGAGCTTCAGACTCTTGGTCGTGGGATACAACTGGGGAGTATGACCAGTACCTCGCCCAGGCGGCCTCACCTGCTATGGTGAACAGGGGCCTTGTAGGAGGATGGGAAGATTGGAAGGGATAGGCAAGGATGAGGGAAGGAAGCGGCCGTGGCCTTAAGTTAGGTACCATCCCGGCATTCGCCTGGAGGTGAAGTGGGAAACCACGGAAAACCACTTCGAGGATGGCTGAGGTGGGAATCGAACCCACCTCTACTCAGTTGACCTCCCGAGGCTGAGTGGACCCCGTTCCAGCCCTCGTACCACTTTTCAAATTTCGTGGCAGAGCCGGGAATCGAACCCGGACCTCCGGGGGTGGCAGCTAATCACGCTAACCACTACACCACAGAGGCGGCGAATAATAATAATAATAATAATAATAATAATAATAATAATAATAATAATAATAATAATAATAATAATAATAATAATAATAATTAGATTGCGGTTATATTCACAAGGGGTTGCCTGGCCGAGGCGGTAAAGGCATGCTCGGTTCGCCCGGAAGGACGTGGGTTCGAATTCCCGTCAGGAAGTCGTAAAATTTAAGAAACGAGATTTCCACCTCCGGAGATGCATATGGCCCTGAGGTTCACCCAGCCTACATCACAAATGAGTACCAGGTTAATTCTTGGGGGCCTTGCCTACTTTTGAGGATACACTCCTTTTAATTTCGATTTATCGGAACTCTTTATCCCCACAATGGGGTGGAGTCAAAGAATGTATCAGCTGTATTCCTTGTATTTCGTAAGAGTGCAAATTTTATATTCTGCTTCATGGATGAGCGGTCAGTATCGTGACCTTTGGGGTCGCGGGTTTGATTCCTGGCTGGGTCTGAGGACCTTAATCGTAAACGATTAATTCCCTTGGCTCCATGTCTGGATATTTTTGCTGTCTACAACATTCCTGCAACTCTCACACTACACACATACACTACTATCCTTCACTACACACAGCTTCCCACACACAGCAGACGACGTCTACACTCATCGGAAACTCTGTTTTACAAGGTCTACGTCTGGCTTTAATAGTCACACAGAATTATTATTATTATTATTATTATTATTATTATTATTATTATTATTATTATTATTATTATTATTATTTATTTCCTTCTATCTTTCTTTCTTTCTTAATCCGTTTACCCTCCAGGTTTGGCTCTTCCCTCGGACTCGGTGAGGGATCTCACCTCTACCGCCTCAAGAGCAGTGTCCTGGAGTACCTCGCCCTGGCGGCCTCATCTGCTATGCTGAACAGGGGCCTTGTGGGGGAATAGGAAGATCGGAAGGGAAAGACAAGGAAGAAGGAAGGAAGTGGCCGTGGCCTTAAGTTAGGTACCATCCCGGCATTTGCCTGGTGTGAAAATGGGAAACCACGGAGAACCATCTTCTGGACTGCCGACAGTGGGGTTCGAACCCACTATCTCCCGAATACTGGATACTGGCCGCACTTAATTAAGGAACAGTCCCAACATTTTCCTGGTGTGAAAATGGGAAGCCATGCAAAACTATCTTCGGGGCTGCCGACGGTGGAATTCGAACCCACTATCTCTCGAATGAAAGCTCACAGCTGTGCAATCCTAACCGCACTGCCAACTCATTCGGTACTACCGATTTTAATGTTTCACTAACTAATTCAGATAGGTTTTCGGCGACGATGGGATAAGAAACGGGTAGGATTGGGAAGGAAATTGGCAAGGCTTTAATCGAGGTTCAGAACCGGCTTTCATCTGGTATCAACCTGGGAAACAAAGGAAAGCAATCTTCAGGGGCTTCCGAGAGTGGGTTTGGAACCCTCATCTCTCGAATGCAAGCCTACAGTTACGTGTCCCAAATCACACAACGAACTTGCTCGGTCCACATACTTGATGTCCCTCTTAGAATGACATCCACGGTACACCCTGCCTATTTCAAGAGGCGACGAGGGTAGCGTGGTTTGGCTACCACTGTTCCCTTGGCTGAGTCTGGAAATTCTTCCATTTATGCACTAGAGTCAGGATCTTCGCTTTTATCTATCCAACCCGACCTCCCTCGGAAAATTCTTGTTCTTTTCCTAACCCCAGAGACCTAAGAAGTCTTTCATACTGTGTGTTGGGGGCAGTAGAAAAAGGTTCAAGGTATTGTCTGCCTATCGTAAGAAGCGACTAAAGGGGGTACCAGGGACTTTCAACTTGGGAGGATGGGTTGGCTATCACGGTTGCCCTAGTTGAGCCTGGCATTGCTTCCACTTACTTGTGTTAGGCTTCTCGTATTCGTCTGTCCCATCCGACCTCCCTTGATCAACTTTTGTTCTTTTCCGGCCCCGAGTTCATTGGGTTTTCGAGGCCTAAGGAATCTTTCTTTGTCACGCTCTTCGTGGCCCTCCCCTTTCTTTTGCCGAATCAGGCTGTGTAGCTCAAGCGGTATAGCGCTGGTCTGAGTTCAAGTTGGCGGGTTCGGTGGTATTTGAACGTACTCTGATACGCAAGCTTCGAGGAGGTAGATTTACTGGACACAATTCCGGCACCTCAGCGTCTTCGAAAACCGTAAAAGAGTTGGAGAGATTTTATTATAACCGAGAAATGCAGCGCTATCTAAAGTATAAAGAATGGAGATACGACAATAAAACGAAGGACCAAAGTTAAGGATCTCTAAATATTGAGCAGCGATTGTGTAATTTGCTTTGAGAAATGACTTACCGTTTAGAAAGCAGTTACCACGATGCCAAATCTATCTCTTCTCACCTATTAGATTCAGTATGTCTTCATTCGTGATTCGATCTATCCATCTGGCCTTCAGCTTTCTTCTGTAGCACCACATATCGGAAGCTTCTACTCCCTCTCTTTCTGAGGTAGTTATCGTTCATGTCTCACTTCCATACAATGATACGCTCCTAATTCCTATATCAATGTCCGAAGTGAACAAATTTATTTTCTTAAGAAAGGTCTTCCTTGCTTGTGCTAGTCTACATTTTATGTCCTACTTACTTCTTCCATCTTTAGTTATTTTACTACCCAAGTAACAATATTCATCTACTTCATTTAAGACTTCATTTCCTAATCTAATATTACCTGCATACCTGACTTCCTTCGACTGCACTCCATTGCTTTTGGGGGGGGGGTAGGGGGCTTACTTATTTTTCATTTTGTACTCTTTACCTAAGACTCCATCCATACCTCCATACCATTCAGCAATTTCTCCAAATCATCTGCAGTCTGAGATAAAATAACAATATCATCGGCAAATCTCAAGGTTTTGATTTCCTCTCCTTGGATTGTGATTCCCTTTCCAAATTCCTATTCGTTTTCCTTTATTGTCTGTTGTATATACACATTGAAAAGGAGGGCAGGTTTTAAAGGTGTTAAAATATTAAAACATGAACAAGTATTTTTTTCTCTATGTCACCATATTATATCGACAGAAATGAGTTCAAAATCATCACTGAGGTTGTAACCATGGTCAGTATCGCTGTTTTCATTGTCGCTGCTGTTGTTCTTGTTCTAGCGCTTGGAAAAAATAGCATAGTTCGTTCGTAAGCGCTTGAATGAAACAAAACAATATTACGTTGTGTTTAAATAGTGTGAGCGAGAGCAAGAGTTTGTGTGTGATAGTGCGAGCTGTTTAATTCACTGATATAGCTGAGCGTTGTAGTCAGCATATTCGGTCTCTGTTAACAGTTGCGATTACATAATGAGTACCTTCGGAGACATATCGATAGCCTATTGTTTCGTGAGCGTGAACAAATAAATTTCAATTCTTAAGAAAGGCCTCCCTTGCTTGTACTAGTCTACATTTTATGCCCTTACTTCTGCCATCATTAGTTATTTCACTACCCAAATAACAATATTCATCTACTTCATTTAGTTCAACAATATCTGAGTGATCTTGCTCTTCTAAGTATTGAGCAAGTGGAACTAGAAAAAAGTCAATTCGCTACCGTAAAAGCAAGAAATCTATTAATTCACTTCGATTTATTCTATTAATTCAATTTTGCTTGAATTAAGATCGAAGTGGTAATGATGTATTTATGAAAGATAAATCAAATATATTTTTAATTAAATTACATATTGTGCCCTATAATGTTTTTGATTCCAGTCAGGCAAATGCCGAATTCGAACCAAGAACATCATAGTGACCCATACATCCAAGAAAAGTTGTATGTACGGCACATGTCTTACCTTACAGGCGTATCCACAATCCGCAGCTCAGTAGAACATGAATCAGGGTATCAGGGTATAAAATATGAGGGCATAAAAGATAACTTACGTGGATACGAAATGATGCAGGTTAAGAGAAAAATCCTACCAAAAAAAATATCTAACAGAAAACATCGCTGCATTCAAAGTTTTACAATCAGGGATTTATTACATAAAAATACTATTTACAAATATAAGAGCTTTCAAATGTGACTGGGGTAAAGATAATGTTGAGCCGATGACTACCAGTTCACTGCCTTCACGAAACAGCTTTGCTGTAACAAGCATGGTACAATTGTGTAAGTAATGAAATAAAGAGACAATGGATCTGCTGAAATACACATCTAACAGTAATCTCCCCATAAAAATTTTACTATGCCTCGTACCATCGAACCCCGGTGCAAACAAATATAAACACATAATATACAGTGCCCTGACCCGGTCTAGATCCCTGGTCCAATGAAGAGCAAGGCGTTGAATAATCATATACCAAAAAAAAAAAAACAATATCAAAGGAACACAACCACCTTGTCCAAGGGGTCAACATCAAACGGGCAAGTGTTAAAATAACGCAGAACAAACAGAACTAAAATCTCTCCCTGCGTCAAAACATCAAGGTCGTCCTCTCCCCTCTACACACTCGACAAGCTGCAGACAGCAATATAACCGAGTTTCAAGACTGTGACGTCAGGCACAACAACCCTCACCAGCAGTGCACTCGACAGGCAGCGGTCCCCACAATTTATGAGCTCAGCTGACTGACTTGTAGCTGAGTGCTAAGAAACTTCGCTTTTCAAAGTACCTCACATAATCTGGCTGCTAAAAGCGCTCTCTTAAATACACATGGGCTACACGCCCTCATCTCAATATCACCAGCAATACAACAAATCCCATTTCCGCCTCCAATGGGCTCATTCTTGATAATACAAAGGCACAATTCAATGAGCTATAATCACATAGCCATAATCTGTGTTGGGGCTTTCTCATATCAATTCATACAGTCAGCTACATGCATAATGCCCACATCTCTCAAATATACGGACTCGCCCACCCTGTCAGTAAAGCTAGGTGAGTTACGGGGTAAATCCTGATTTCAAATACACAACCTACGTCTGCAGAGACATATGCCTAAACGCTACACTATAAACAGTGCCTGTCTGTCAGACTTACCTAACATGACCAAGGGAGTTCGACCTGACCCATGAAGATTACACTTACACTAATATAATACTATCGAAACGAAATCTAATCACACCAACGAGGAATATACAACCTACTACCTACCCTAATGTACGGGGTTCGAGCTTGAGGCCTAGCTCTTTATTACCAAGAATTTTCCTACCATAAACTAACCTGTTGGCTGACGGCCCCCCTGTTCCTATCTAAATTTAAATGACATGCTTGAAACAGAATTGGAAAGCTCTGACCTTATATGATTGATGACATGACGGAGCGGCCCTTCCTGTGGACCACTGAATTTACCACATCATGACAAACTGCGACGCTTGCAGCAGATACTGGTGAACGACTGGAGACATTCTATCTTGCGTGAATCCTTCGTACAGCTCCTTAGATGGTTGGAAGATGTCCCCTTCGACGTCGCGCTGATCAGGTACGCCCCACGTTCCTGGATCGATTCCCGATGTCGTGCCGACTTCAGCTCCCGTTGTGGCTTCCTCGCAATGATGATGTAGAAGCTCGTTCTGGCTCGATGCAGGGGTAATTTCTGGCAGATTCAGTAGTGCTAGTTGTATGTGCCGCTCGAAGATAAAACGTTGTTCTAGGTGCCGACTCGCAGCATGACGACTTCGTTCAAGCAGCCTTACGGTCAGAGAATGAGGCTGACGTGCCAGGCGGCCTTGCATTTATAATCAGGTTGGCGTAGCCACGCCGCTTGATCGCGTGCAGGATACGCGCGCCCGCGACTCGAAGTTTTCCCGCACAAAGCACGTCAAGTGCCCTACTTAATGAATGCATTTATGATTACAGCCATATTGCATATCAAAATTTAGCATAAATTATGCAGGTTGCAATTCTTGTATCAGATCCAAAGCATCTCTTTCGTAACCAAAGATATTAATTTAATTCCTTCTTCCCTCCGAAAGTTAGTTTGCCGGGATCCGGGGAGCGTCCCCAATCTTCATTAAGAGACTTGGCTTGGGACATAAATCCCTTGAATGAGGCTCTGGAAATTTTCATAATGACGCTCTAGCTCTCTTCCCACAAGAACGCTTCTTCTGGAATCTTTTATGAAATAAACTATAAGACAATGACTTCCTTGGTGGTCTCAGGTAATCCCAATATCCCATACTAAAATCTATACTATTGGTCCATGAACTGTATGGTTCAATATGTTGTAAAGTTTAAAATTTAATAATTTGTAATTTTAAATATTAAAATATAAGTGCACTAAATACTACATGTACCGGGCGAGTTGGCCGTGCGGTTAGAGGCGCGCAGCTGTGTGTTTGCATCCGGGAGGTAGTCAGTTCGAACCCACTGTCGGCAGCCCTGAAGATGGCTTTCCGTGGTTTCCCATTTTCACAACAGGCAAATGCTGGGGCTGTACCTTAATTAAGGCTACGGCCGCTTCCTTCCCACTTCTAGGCCTTTCATGTCCCGTCGTCGCCATAACATCTATCTGTGTCGGTGCGACGTAAAGCTAATAATAATAATAATAATAATAATAATAATAATAATAATAATAATAATAATAATAATAATAATAATTTCAACGCGTTGTTTACATTACTTTACCGAATTCTAGAATTTTTAAAGCTACGTCCTAATATTTGCAGGAGGTTGGTGGGGTAGGAGAATCACGGTTTGTTCTCGGCACTATTTTACCTAGCCCTGAAAGTTCGTATCTCTGACGGAATACTGGAAGTGACGAGACCCTAGGTGGGATATCTTTAACCTGGTAGATCTTTCCTGTTCGTATGATGAAAGAAGTTGACGTAGTCTAGGCACTTGAAACGACAATTTAATGAATGGGTACGATGGGTAAGGGTGGATGGTCATTCTTGAAATAGAAATATTCCTACGACATTGATCGGATGGTAGAAGACCCACCGAGTGACTTCGTATGCTGGTCATTGTAGTATAAACTATTCTCCCCTCACTATTAATTTAATAAAGGGAATTGATTTAAAAACTAGCAGCAGGCTAGAGACACTCCCCTCTGTCGGTGATGGTTTAACTAACAGGTCAACCTCCCCTCACTATGCTCACCACGGGGGGAGAGCTCGCTAATTCAATAGGACAGATGTCGCGCCGGGCCAAGACGTGACGGTAACTGCCAAATGGAGCCATTGTGCTCTCGGGTAATTTAGAGAAAATTAGACGTTTATGGAGAAAAATATTCGTAAAACGGGTGATTTGGAACATTTCCTCACATATTCCTATATATACATGTTTTTCTTGAGTTGTGAGCGTGGAATGAAATTAATATAATTGAATGAATCCGGTTTAAATAGGCATGGAATGGAATACTGCCCAGAAAAGGAAACCTGTCCACGTGAATCGAGCATTATAGAAGAATATTCGAACCGTCTATGGGTTTCGTGGTTCATATCCCGGTCGCTCCATGTGAGATTTGGGCTGGACAAAGGGGAGACGGGACAGGTTTCTCTCGGGTACTTCGATTTTCCTTGTCATCTTTCATTCCAACAACACTCTCCAGTATCGCTTCATTTCATTTCATCTGTCAGTCATTTATCATTGCCCCAGAGGAGTGAGACAGGCTTCGGCAGCCGGCATGATTCCTATCCTCGCCGCTAGGTGTCATTTCATTCCTGATCCGTTCGAATGACTGGGAACAGGCTGTGGACTTCCATTTTTTATTCGAATTGTCTACATTGTCTCACCGCTTTGTTCAAGATTGGAGGATCGAAGTTTGGTGCCGATCTAAGTGGTGCAGTCGCTTGGTCGTCGTCTTGTTCTGAAGGTGGTGAGTTCAATCTTGGTTGATCTCGCTTACCTTTGCGAGTGTTTAAATACAAATTACTCCGTGTGGTTGGCCTCCTCCACATTAAATAATTCCTGCAGGACAAAATACCAAATCCCGACGTTTCTTAGAATCTATTGAAATTGAAATAACATTGAAATACTAATAATTCCGTGTGGCATTTTCTAGCCGGGTGCAGCGCTTGTAAGGCAGACCCTCCGATGAGGGTGGGCGGCTTCTGCCATATGCAGGTAACTGCGTGTTATGTGTGGTGTGTGAGTTGCAGGGATGTTGGCAACAGCACAAACACCCAGCCTCCGAGCCACTGGAATTAACCAATGAAAGTCAAAATCCCCGACCAGGCCGGGAATCGAAACCGGGACCCTCCGAACCGAAGGCCAGTACGCTGACCATTCAGCCAACGAGTCGGACAATAATAATAATAATAATAATATCTGACCAACTTAACATAGATACACTCCATACATTGACATGAGCAATTAAACAGTTTTGCACAGTAGCACAGTCCATAAGTGCGATTGTCACGTTAATGGCAGCCCAAAAGCGTGAACATACAAAGTCAAATGCATGAACATTTCATGAATAACACACAGCCATTTAGCGCAGGAAAATAATGTAACAAAAATGGTACTCACCCAGTTGTCTAATGT
The DNA here is from genome assembly GCF_040414725.1 of Anabrus simplex. Classification (NCBI taxonomy): domain Eukaryota; kingdom Metazoa; phylum Arthropoda; class Insecta; order Orthoptera; family Tettigoniidae; genus Anabrus; species Anabrus simplex. The sequence goes on along the minus strand of NC_090265.1, from coordinate 628,943,489 downwards.
GGCAACGTCTAGATCACACTGGGGCAAAACTTCAGCCACATTTGCTCGTAGCACTGTTCGGTTTTAGATGACAACAAACAAAACATATCCTTTATGTAACGATCGAGAAAACTGGCCGCGCGTGTTCACGAGCTACGGCTATGGAGCCAAACTCTGGATTCGGAAGACGAATGGGTTCAAATCCCCACCGTCGGCTGTCCTGAGAATGGTTTTCTGTGGTTTCCCAATTTAACTTCCAGGCAAATGCCGGGGAGGGGCAGTTCCTGCTCTTAAGCCACAGTCGATTCCTTCATCCTCCATACCTAATTTAACTTCTTCTTCTTAATCCGTTTACCCTCCAGGATTGGCTTTTCCCTCGGAATCAGCGAAGGATCCCACCTCTACCACCTCAAGGGCAGTGTCCAGGAGCGTGAGACATTGGGTCGGGGAATACAACTGGGGAGGATGGCCAGTACCTTGCCCAGGTGGCCTCACCTGCTATGCTCAACAGGGACCTTTCAGTGGGGATGGGAAGATTGAGAGGGATAGACAAGGAAGAGGGAAAGAAGAGGGAAGGAAGCGGCCGTGGCCTTAAGTTAGCTACCATCTCGGCATTTGCCTGGAGGAGAAGTGGGAAACCACGGAAAACCACTTCCAGGATGGCTGAGGTGGGAATCGAACGCACCTCTACTCAGTTGACCTACCGAGGCTGAGCGGACCCCGTTCCAGCCGTCGTACCACTTTTCAAATTTCGTGGCAGGGCCTCCGGGAGTGGCAGCTAATCACACTAACCACTACACCACAAAGGCGGACCCCAATTTAACTTAACAAAATTTATTTCATCTTCATTAGCTCATCAACTGAGGTTGGCGTCAGGAAGGGTTTCTGGCCATAAAATAAGGGCATATAATTTCACCTCACCTCATCCCCGACCCCATATAAGGAAACGGTACTAAGGGGTAGACCTGTAACGGTAAACATGAATTACGCGAGTGGTATACTGTAGGCCTATAACCGGTCGGCTATTTGGCTGAAAGGTCTTTGGCTCAGAGAGCCCTGGGTTCGATTCCCGGCCGGGCAGGGGATGTTTAAGCACATTTGGTTGATTCTCCTGACTCGGAGACTGAGTGCTTTTATTTATCTTAATACACTTCTGCTCATTTACATACAAACAGATTTTAATCCCAACCACCACAGAAACACACAATACACCCCACCATTCCGTGGTTTACCGTTTCCACACCAGTAAATGCTGCCTTAATTAAGGCCATGGCCGTTACCTTCCCGATCATAGTCCCTTCTCCATCCTTGAATCGCCGAAATCCTTCGACGTGTTAATGCAACGTTAGAAAACTAGCAACAACAACAAAAAAATAGAAGAAAAAGCATCCCTCCACGTATGATCAGCATCAGGAAGGCCATTAAGCCGTAAATAGACCTAGAAGATGAAGAGAAGAAGAAGACGAAGAAGATATACGGAACACGTTCAGGAATAACTCGCTCGGTGTGTAAAATGGTGTTGCTGAATAGCTTCAAAAGGGCTTAAGACATTGTAGACCTTTACCCCCGTCTCAAAACGTGTCTGATATCTGTCATTATGGCTTTATTTATGAGTGTATTTTCTTCTTCTTTCTTTCTTAATCCGTTTACCCTCCAGGGTTGGCTTTTCCCTCGGACTCACCGAGGGATCCCACCTCTACCGCCTCAAGGGCAGGCAGTGTCCTGGAGGGTGAGAATTTGGGTCGAGGATACAACTGGGGAGAACGACCAGTGTTTCTCCCAGGCAACCTCACCTGCTATGCTTAACAGGGGCCTTGTAAGGGGGTGGGAATATCATAAGGAATAGACAAGGAAGAGTAAAGGAAGCGGTCGTGGCCTTAAGTTAGGTACCATCCCGGTATTTGTCTTGAGGAAAATGGGAAAACCACGGGAAAGCGTTTAGAGGATGGCCGAGGTGGGAATCAAACCCCACTCTACTCAGATTACCTCCCGAGGCTGAGTGGACCCCATTCCAGCCCTTGTTCCACTTTTCAAATTTTGTGGCAGCGCCGGGAATCGAACCCGGGTCTCCGGGGGTGGAAGCTAATCACATTAACCACTCCAACACGGAGGGGGATATGAGTATAATGTAACTGTGATTACTAGGACTAAGATCTGGGTAGGTGTTTCAGCACTTAAAATGTATTTTTCTTTCATGTTTTGTTGAGTCTTCTTGCACAGTAGATTATCTCCTAGTATCGAGTACCATAATATCTGTAGTATTTTAAAAGTCTGTAAGAATAAAAATTCTTCTTCTTTCTTCTATCTCAAAGTTTTCCTCGGTCTTCACATTCAGACAACACATCACACTACCAACCACCACAGAAAGCCTCAATAGTGATTACAGCCCTCCGCATAGAGCTGGCGTCAGGAAGCGCATTTGGCCATAAAACAGGGTCAAATCCCCATGTGCTACACAGTTTTCTCCCGCTAACACCACAAGGTGAGGGGAAGTGGTATAATAATAATAATAATAATAATAATAATAATAATAATAATAATAATAATAATAATAATAATAATAATAATAATAATAATAATAATAATAATAATAATAATAATAATAATAATTCGCTGTAGTATCAGCCCTGTTAGGTACATTTTTGAATGTTTGCTTTTAGGATTTATACTACCTGTTTAAAGTGAAATTTTGTAGATTTTTCATTGTGACGTTGATGACATTTTACGAACCCTTTTGTAGATTTGTTTTATGTTTATTGTAAGTAGTTTGAGATTATATAGTTTTGCGTTAAACTTTGTCTTCGTGGCTGCGCAGATTATGGGGAAATTAGTTGATTCTTTCAAAAAGTAAGTTATAACTGTATGCATTTAGGCGTCGTGCTATAGATATGGTGTACCAGATTCCAACCGTCAATGGGACCAATCAGGGCCCCGAGAACTGTAGATTCAGCACTACGGTCATTTCGGACATTTTTTCAGCCCTTCTCAATCCCCATGCCGATAGGGACTGAACTTGGACGTCAACGGCATCCGGAGTATCACTATTCAACTCCGCAACCCAGTAACGTCGGTCTTTTTCAATAATTTTTAAATGTCACTCCCCACAGTATTTTTCCAGATCTAGTAGCAGTAGTGAAAACTAAGACATACTGTAGATAAATTGCACTTGAATAACCGCTATTTAAAATTAGCCACTGAAGAGACTAATAGACGAAAAGGTATATGTGTAGGTTCTACCAAGTTTAGTTGAAAGCTGTGCTGGAACACATATACATACATAATCTCGGTTATAATGGACATTTTCTTTTTCATTCCTTCTCACCCCATACCGATAGGGGCTGAACTTGGACTCAAATGACATGCGGGGAGTCACTATTTATTTCAGCTGCCCCGGAAACTATGGATTTGACACTATTTTGGTTTGTTTTCATACACTGCGTGACAAAAAGTTAAGCACTCAGAGGGAGTGGTCCAATATTATCCCTTTTCGGTATACATGCATACCATTGATGTGAATAAATGATGGGATTTACAAGGATCTGTAAAGTGTAGAACGCCCACCAGAGTGCATTCGTGACGGCACCGCCCTGTTGTTGATAAGTTGTTACCAGCCAACTGCTGTGAGTCAGAGAGTTAAGCAAGACGTGCAGAGAGGACTACGTACAGTGCGAAGCACCCGCGATGCCTCGCAGACGTGTTGACAGAGGCCGCCTTGTGGGACTGCATGAGGCTGATTGGTCGCATCGTACAATTGAAGCCGTGTGGAAAATTTAGCTGTCAGAGTGGCCTGATATTGGACTCAATGGGTACATGAGGGTGCCCAATCACGTCGTGCAGATTCGGGTCGACCAAGAAACACCACCCCGAGAGAGGACCGTCGTATGGTGGGCGAAGCATTGTGGGATCCCCTAACTTTGGCACCTGCCATCCGCGAATATGTACTGGAGACTCTACAACATTATGTGAGTACCCGCACAGTGTCTCGACGACTCGCAACCGCCGGATTGGGATCCTACCATCCCATGCGTCTGTTGCCATTGACACCAGAACACCAACGCCTGCGTTTGGAGTGGTGCCTTGCCCAGCAGGCATGGACAGAGGATGACTGGCGTCGCATCATGTTCAGTGATGAGTCCCGCTTCTATATAGCCTCCGATGACCATCGTGTGCGTGTATGGCGGCGTCGAGGGAGAGGGCAGATCCTGTCGATATTGTAGAAAGACACATAGGCGTAATCCCTGACATCATGGTGTGGGAGCCATAGGGTTCAGGTCATCTCTAATAGTGCTTCGGCAGACTTTGACGGCACAGCGATACGTCACAAATATTCTTCGTCCGTACGTCCTACCCCTTACGGCACAGCACCCTGGGACAGTGTTCCAACAAGACAATGCACGTTCGCACACAGTACGTGTGTCTATGGACTGCCTAGAGCATGTTGAGGTTCTCCTGTGGCCTTCAAGATCCCCCAACCTCTCCACGTGTGGGATGACATTGGAAAGGGACTCCGTCCCAGTACCAACCTGCGGGATCCGAAGGGGCAGCTGCAACAACTGTGGACGAACTTGCCTCAGGGGAGGATCCAAAGACTGTTTGACACCAGTCGGAACCGCATAAGGGCATGCATTGCGGCCATGGTGGCCGGGGGGAGGGGGGGGGGGTGACGACATACTGATCTGGCGCCAACATTCCACCTGTAACTGCCCATGGCCTTGTCTCTTTCATCTCATATTGTTATCAGTTCAATAAAGGCACATAGTCTTTCAGCATATGCAGTTTTAGTTTTACTCACTTTCAACCACTCCTTCTGGATGCTTTTTTTTTTTTTTTTTGTCGGGCAGTGTATGTCACCCCTCTGATTTTAATCGCCTCTGACTAATTCTTCTAGCTCGGAAACTGGGTGTTTGTGTTTGTCCCAACACTTCCCTCTTCATATTCACACAAAACACTACACTACCAACCACCACAGAAACACCCAATAATGATTACGTCCCTCCATATAGGCTTGGCGTCAGGAGGGCATCCGGCCTTAAAACAGGGCCAAATCCACATGTGCGACACCGTTCGCTCCCACGACCCCACAGGTATGAGAGAAGCGCTAGGAAACGAAGAAGAAGAAGAAGAAGAAGATGAAGAAGAAGTGTATGTCACCCCTCTCCACCTGTACCCCCAGGGTTTCTAGGGGTATCTTACACCCATAGTGTTTTTCGCTAGACAGTAGACTAAGTTATAACTTATATGTACCAAGTTTGGTTGACATTGCTCCAGTGGTTCTGGAGGAGATATGGAAAACATACACATAGTTTTATACTTAGATGATGATATTGATAATAAAGAAGAATCATTGGCACTAACAACATTTACTACTCTGGTGGAGAGAAAGAATAATAATTTCCTTCAGGTCTTAACTATAAAACTGTCGATAGGGTTCTATTTACAGCGAAACCTCTCACTTACAAATCAGAACGTGAAGCATAAGACCTCTAACTGGGCAGCTTGACAAAGTTTGTTCTTTATCGCCATATCTTGAAAGTCAGAGTGCTGGCGGGTTCTAGCTCCACTTATGCTGACTGTCCCTCATCAACATAGCGCCATAAAGCAACTGGAATAATTTCTAGCCACAGAGGGTGGGGGCTGACATTGCCGGAAAGAGGGGGCAAAGTCTGAGGTCTTAGAGCGCTGTAAAAGTTAGCTGCTTACTACAAGGAGTGCACAGTTTAGTGGTCGCTGTGTCGCTTGCTTGGGGTTAAAAATTAGGACAGTAGGTGTACCTAGTCTACTTGCACAGTTTTCTGGTTACGATATTTTATTTTAAACATCCTGTACTTTAGAAGAGAAATTATTGACATAATCATAAATGAGAATGGAATTATTAAACTGAGATGGAGTTTCGTGATCGAAACACGTATCTCGCAAGTTCTCAGCTTTCCTGAGGAACGGCAACCAATTGTTTTTATAAATACCCTGAAATGTAATAGCTAATAGTCCGTTTCCTTCGTAAAATGATCAGAGTACTGACCTTCGATTCAGCGGGCCCCGATTTCGATTCCTGGCCGGGTAGAAGAAGTTAACTGCGCATAGTCAATTCATATGGCTGGGGTTGGGTGTTTATTTCTTAATTCTTTTTCTTCATATACATGCAACACTACACTGCTAAGAATACAGAATTATGCAATCGTGATTCCTCCACATAGGGTTGGTTTCAGAAAGAGCATCCTATCATAAATTAGGACAAGTCCAGATGACATCTGAGGCCCATTAAGGTTGTGGGAAAATTGGTAGAGAAAAAAGAAAGAAAAGAAAGAAAGAAAAGAAAGAAAGAAAGAAAGAAAGAAAGAAAGAAAGAAGGAAAGAATAGGCTAGGAAATGAGATATGTGTCCATCAACCCAGTGCAGTTTCAGAGGAGCTTCTGGAAAATGCCGTCGAATCTGACGCAAGAAAAAAATATTCGTGCTATTGCAGACAAGCTTGGTTTGCTCCTTACCACAGTTTTTCGGAGCCTCAGTGTCATCGGCAATGTGAAAATATTGGACACACGAGAGCCATATGGTTTGACACCAATCGACGAGACATGCCGCCTGGAAGTGTGAAGCTCTCGTCTGAGGAAAGAACGGGATGGTTTTCTGCATTGCATTGTCTGATGAGATCCTCGATTTTGTCACTGCGGGTGGGGACATCTAGTACTTCGACTTTTCAACCTGGATCGTAGATTGTTGAACTCCGAGTCCATAACTTAGTCCGCCATTGCTTATACAGTATTTGTTTGTGCGAAGCGCGTTACTTTCGTCTTTCCTATTCCAGCCTCTCCTTCATACACTCTTGTTCTTTTCCGAACATGTCCGACGGTATTGTGTTTACGAGACATAAGGAATCTTTCATTTTTATACAATCCATGGCTCTTCTTCTTCTTATGTGTAGGTCAGTCCTAGGACAGGTATCAGGTGGACATTCTCCAGGTCTCTCTGACCTGGGCTTCTTCCTTCAGCTGTTGATATATTCTCTCTCCTAAGATGTCTACCAGCATTCGTGGTCACTCTCTTCTTCTAAACAAATTTTCTCTTCACTTTATTTTTTTTACTTTTTTTTAAACAATCCCTTCTCAAGACCGTTCCAAGCCACGATCGTTTCCTCTTCTTGACTGTCGTTAGATTCATCTCCTCTTCTCCACAGTACTTCTCAATTTCTCACCCTTTCTATCCATTTCACCTTCTCTATCCTCCTCCACACCCACACTTCAAAAGCCTCAAGATTTTGCACATATTCTTTTCTTAAGCATCAATGTTTTTCTCCCATGCATCACTACACTCCAAACAAGACATTTTGCAAACATCTTCCTGCCTTAGTTCCAGGAAAGGTAGATCTGTAGGTCCCCATAAAACAATAATCAACATCACAATGAACCTGTATTTTTCTCTGACTTATCTCCAACCTCTTCTGTCATCTTGATCACTTCTGATTAAATAAAAAGGAACAAAAGCGAATAGATGGAGAGGGAGATTGCATACATAACCAGGTGATTTTCTTGGTAATGTACAGGTCAGTAGGGAGCTGTACTGCTCAATGGCTAAATTGTTAGCGTGCTGGCCTTTGGTCGACGGCGTCCCGGATACGATTCCCGGCCGGTTGAGGGATTTTAACCTTCAGTGGTTAATTTCGATGGTTCGGGAGCTGGGTGTGTTTGCCGTTTTCAGCATTAGAATTCATCACAGGTAGGGCCCTAACTTCACATCACGCATGTCGCCTATAAGGCGCCAGCTTGAAAAACCTGCATCAGGCCTCTCCGGAGGCCATATGCCATTATTATTATTATTATTATTATTATTATTATTATTATTATTATTATTACTACAAAATATTCATGATAAACTTTGTTCAAATATTCATGGTTAATCTTCATAGCCTACCTCTTCTGGTGATGTAAAACTACTGAAGTATAACCTTCTATGAGCTGCTTGTCATTGATGCTATGATCAAGCCATTAGTAGCGCGTTTTCAAGTTGTTAGATTTATTATGGTGAAGATGTATACATGTAAACCTATGTGTTAGTTAAAATGTTTAGAAGACTACAGAGAAGATTTTGGGCACTCCTTGAGCATACATAGTGTTGGAAGAACAAAACCTAGAGAGAGTCTTTGTGTGAACTTCCTGCGTTTGGAGTAGAACAGATTTCCGAGCCAGAAGTTGTAAATGCATTAAGTGAAGGAGTTGGTGTTGTTATGATAACAACAAGCTGAGTACTACAGACGTCGCGTCGGGGCGCGCCGCGTCTTTACAATAAGGAGGAAGCGGGAAGAACAATTCCCTGTTGAGAGAGATGAAACATGCTGGAGAAGTACTGGCAAATAAATTTTGTTGAACATGATGTGGTTCATTTTATAAGATGTAATTCTTATTTGGAATATCTAAAACATTACACACCGCAGTATACTGTATTTCAAACAAACCTACAATACATTTTCTCTGAAATTATACACATCCAGTGAGAGTTCTCTCTGAAGAATGATGATAGCCTACAAGCCTGATCCTTAGTGGTAACCTCGGACTCGGCAAGGGAAACCACCTCTTCCGTTTCAAGAGCAGTGTCCTGGAGCGTGAGACTTTGGATCGGGGGATACAACTGGGAAGGAGGACCAGTACCTCGCCCACGCCCAGGCGGCTTCACTTGCTATGATGAACAGGGTCCTTGTGGGAGTATGGGAAGTTTAGTAGGGATAGAGAGGGAGGAGAGAGGAAGCGGCCGTGGCCTTAAGGTAGGTACAATCCCTGCATTTGCCTGGAGGAGAAGTGGGGAACCACAGAAAACCACTTCGATAATGATTGAGGAGGGAATCGAGCCCCCCACTACTTAGTTGAGCTCTCGAAGCTGAGTGGACCGCGTTCCAGCCCTCGTACCATGATAATAATGATAATGATAATAATCTTAAAACTATAATATTGCATATTGTGAGGCAGAACATAACTTACGTGTGTTCATTTGCAGACTTCAGAAAGGCATACGACTCCACTGACCGCGATGTGTGTTTCAAATAATTGCAGAAATAGAACTCGATGAAAAATACGAGTCCGCCTCTGTGGTGTAGTGGTTAGTGTGATTAGCTGCCACCCCCGGAGGCCCGGGTTCGATTCCCGGCTCTGCCACGAAATTTGAAAAGTGGTACGAGGGCTGGAACGGGGTCCACTCAGCCACGGGAGGTCAACTGAGTAGAGGTGCCTTCGATTCTCACCTTAGTCATTCTGGAAGTGGTTTTCCGTGCTTTCCCACTTCTCCTCCAGGCAAATGCCGGGGTGGTACCTCACTTATGGCCACGGTCGCTTCCTTCCTTGTCTATCCCTTCCAATCTTACCATCCCCCTGCAAGGCTCCAGTTCAGCATAGCAGGTGAAGCCGCCTGGGCGAGGTACTGGTCATCCTCCCCAATTGTATCCCCCGACCCAGAGTCTGAAGCTCCAGGACACTGCCCTTAAGGCGGTAGAGGTGGGATCCCTCACTGAGTCCGTGGGAAAAGCCAACCCTGGAGGGTAAACATATGAAGAAGAAGAAGAAGAAGAAGAAGAAGAAGAAGAAGAAGAAGAAGAAGAAGAAAAATACGAGCAACCGTACTAATACCAAGTCCAAAGTAAAATTCGAAGGATGCCTCTCTGCACGCTTTGAGATTAAAACACCAGTTACCCCCTGTGGGTGGTGGACGCAAATGAAGAATACACCCACGGTATCTCCTACCTGTCGTAAGAGGCGACTAAAATGCGTGACCAAGGGATGATTGAATCATAACCATGAAACTGCTTCTGATTAGAACCATCGCGTGGGGAACACCTTTGGGTTGCCTTTACTTGCTAGTAGTATACCACTATGCTTGGTACACAATAGGTTTGTGATTAGTAGCAACAGAGTGTGAATCAGGATGGGATTTACAGTACCCGTGATTAGTACCACTATATGCGGAACACCACGAGCTTATGTTGCCTGTGATTAGTAGCACTGTATGAGCGACACTGTGCGTCTGCGTTACCTGTGATTAGTATCCACTATGTGAGGAACACCACGGGATAATAATAATAATAATAATAATAATAATAATAATAATAATAATAATAATAATAATAATAATAATAATTATTATTATTATTATTATTATTATAATGTTATTTGCTTTACGTCCCACAAACTACTTTTTTAAGGTCTTCGGAGACGCAGAGGTGCCGGAATTTAGCCCCGCAGGAGTTCTTTTTACGTGCCAGTAAATCTACCGACACGGGGCTGTCGTATTTGAGCACCTTCAAATACCACCGGACTGAGCCAGGGTCGAACCTGCCAAGTTGGGGTTAGAAGGCCAGCCCCTTAACCGTCTGGGCGACTCAGTCCGGCACACCACGGGATAATACGAGTCCCTATAATTAGTATACCTATGTGAGGAACACCATGGGTTTGCGTTGCCTGCGAGTGGTGCCATTATGTGAGAAACACCACAGGTCTGCGTTACCTGTACGACGTACAATACTTGTAAGTAGTACCATAACGTTTGAAATTACTGTGCTGAAAGAGGTAGAAGAACAAACAGGCTTGTGGATGGATATCTCTTGGAAAAATGGAAGTAATGTCAAACATCAAAGAAAAAACGATTCAACTGAACACCAGCTATGCAATAATTAACCGGGTGAATGAATCCAATCAAACGGACTGTATGCAGAGGCCTTAGTGGTGAGGAAAACTTATTCTTCCACTTTTCCCACACCAGTGGGGTCGGGGGTTTTAAATACGTAGCACGTGTGATTTGGCCCTATTGACGGCAGCCCTAAACGGAGGGATGTAATCACTATTGTATGTTTGTTTGGTGGTTCGTCGTGTGATGTGTTGTTTTAAAATGAGGAGGAGAGTGTTGGGACAGACACAAAGACACAGTACTCGAGCCAGAGGAAGTATCAAAGGCGAATGGAATTCACAACCCGGCCGGAAATCGTGCTCAAGATCCTCTTAACCGAAGGTCAGTACATTGGTCAGAGCAAAAAGAAAAGTGAGATAGCCTTCCATACCACCCGGAACACATATAACAAAAGATGCTTTTCGATAAATACCGAAATTCATATTTACAACACTCGTCAAGGCAGTATCTCTCTATGCGATACAATGCCTGTCCCTTCTTGGAAACGTGCACTCGCTAAGGTGGTAAGGTAAGGGTTATTCTGCCCGAAGGCAGGTCCGAACCTCCGGAGACGTGTTCCTGAGCCGGAGTTTACGTGCGGTAGGGTGGCCAGTTCCTTTCCGCTCCTCCATTCCCTTAACCCCCACCAACAGCGCGTGGCAACCCATCCAACTCCTGACCACGCCCAATGTTGCTTAACTTCGGAGATCTCACGGGATCCGGTGTTTCAACACGGCTACGACCGTTGGCCTCACTAAGGTAGAGCAAGAAAAAGCAGAAGAATTTTCACAACAACGAAAAACGGGATCTATATTAGCAAATCCACACAAGAAATCTACTCCAAGATAGAGAAGATCACGGACACGATGCGCAAGCACGGAGGTCGCTTCTACGGTTACCTACAACGGATGGATAACTCTCGATGGACAAACAATTTTGACTCAAAAGCATATAAAACTATATATATGTATATTTATCCCTGGTACGTTAACATCAGCCGCCTCTGTGGTGTAGTGGTTAGCGTTATTAGCTGCCACCCCCGGAGGTCCGGGTTCGATTCCCGACTCTGCCACGAAATTTGAAAAGTGGTACGAGGGATGGAACGGGGTCCACTCAGCCTCGGGAGGTCAACTGAGTAGAGGTGGGTTCGATTCCCACCTCAGCCATCCTCGAAGTGGTTTTCCGTGGTTTCCCACTTCACCTCCAGGCGAATGCCGGGATGGTACCTAACTTAAGGCCACGGCCGCTTCCTTCCCTCATCCCTTCCAATCTTCCCATCCCCCTACAAGGCCCCTGTTCACCATAGCAGGTGAGGCCGCCTGGGCGAGGTACTGATCATACTCCCCAGTTGTATCCCCCGACCGAGAGTCTGAAGCTCCAGGACACTGCCCTTGAGGCGGTAGAGGTGGGATCCCTCGCTGAGTCCGAGGGAAAAACCGAACCTGGAGGGTAAACAGATGATGATGATGACGTTAACATCAAGAAAGACCTCGCAGAAATGGGCCTACGAGCACAAACGAGACATTTTCAGAGCAAGCATCGTGATTTTTCGGACTTTGCGAGAGGACAAATGGACAAATGTTGCAAAGTGGTGGAGATGAATGCCGTGCTCAACACAGCCAGCTAATGAAAACTTACTGGATCAAAGAAAATTTAATAAACTCCGGAATGTACAATAAAACTTATCGTCGTTCTAGTTGACCGATTAGCGAATACATTAAAAAAATAACTAAAATAAATGAATAAATACATCATTATAGACCGTTATGATTTTCAGCGTTTAGCCTGCAAGCCTCTGTAAATTTACTATATACTATGTCGCCACAATCCTTTGTTTGCAACTAGTGCTGTGGCCTCATTTAGTTTAAAACCTCTTATCATTAAATCGTTAGAAACCGAGTCTAAACATCGTCATCTTGGTCTCCCTCTACTTCTCTTACTCTCCATAGCAGAGTCCATTATTCTCCTAGGTAACCTATCCTCCCCCATTCAACTCACATGACCCCACCACCGAAGGCGGTTTATGCGTACAGCTTCATACATCGAGTTCATTCCTAACTTAGCCTTTATCTCCTGATTCCGAGCACCCTCCTGTCATTGTTCCCACCTGTTTGTACCACCAATCATTCTCGCTACCTTCATGTCTGTTACTTCTAAATGATGAATAAGATATCGTGAATCCACCCAGCTTTAACTCCCGTAAAAAGAAGTTGGTCTGAAAACAGACCGATGTAAAGATAGTTTCGTCCGGGAGCTGACTTCCTTCTTACAGAATACTGCTGATCGCAATTGTGAGCTCACTGCATTAGCTTTACTGCACCTTGATTCCATCGCACTTACTGCATTGCCATTCTGGTAGCACATTTATCCTAAATACTGTTCCAGCTGTTCCATCTGTTCTAGCTTTGTATCACCAATCTGACATTCAATTCTGTTGAATTTATTTCCTGTTGACATCGATTTAATCTTCGAAAGTCTAATTTTCATACCATGCTCATTGCACCTATTTTCAAGTTCCAAGATATTATACTGCAGGCTTTCGGCACGATCTACCATTAAGACCAAGTCGTCAGCATAGGCCAGACTGCTTGCTACATTTCCACCTAACTGAATCCCTCCCTGACATTTTATACCTTTCAGCAGATGATTCATGTAAACTACGAACAGCAAAAGTGAAAGATTACAGCCTTGTCTAACTTCCGTAAGTACCCTGAACCAAGAACTCATTCTACCATCAATTCTCACTGCAACCCAATTGTCAACATAAATACCTTTGATTGATTTTAATATTCTATACTTAATTCCATATTCCCCCAGTATGGTGTACATATTTTCCCTCGGTACCCTGTCATATGCTTTCTCTAGATCTACGAAACATAAACACAACTATCTATTTCTCTCGTAGCATTTTCCAATCTGGCGCATACTGAAAATCTGATCCTGACAACCTCTCTGTGGTCTGAAACCACACTAGTTTTCATCCAACTTCCTGTCAACCACTGATCACACCCTCCTTTGCAAGATGCCAGTACTTTGTCTGGTATACTAATAAATGAGATACCTCAATAGTTGTTGCAATCCTTCCTGTTCCCTTGCTTATACACATGTGCACTTACCGCTTTTGTCCAATATGAAGGTACGTTATCAACACCCCATTCTAATACTACTACTGTAATTCATTCCTGCCTTCCCACTATACTTCACCATTTCAGGTCTAATTTCCTCTATTCCTGATGCTTTATGACAATGGAGTTTATTTACCTTCCTTTCCACATCCTAAAGCGTAATTTTAACAACAACATTTTTCGCCTCCCCAGAGTTCGGTTGTTCGTAACACCAGCGAGAAGATTTCCTTTTACGTTGAGAAGATTTTCAAAATATTCCCTCCACCTGTCCAGTGTTCCCTGGGATATATTATGAGTTAACCTGAATTACCCAAAACACTGTTCATTTCCTTTTTCTATCCCTACCTAAAATTCTTTATTACTGTCTAGAAAGGTTTCCCTGCTGCTTGACCTAGCCTTTCCAAATTTTTACCAAAATCTTCCCACGACTTCTTTTTGGATTCAACAACTATTTGTTTCGCTCTGTTTCTTTCATCTACGTAAAATTCCCTGTCTGTATCAGCCCTTGTTTGGAGCCATTTCTGATAAGCCTTCTTTTTACGTTTACAAGCTGCTCGCACTTCATCATTCCACCAAGGTGTTCGCTTTTTCCCTTCTTTACACATAGTTTTTCCTAGACATTCCCTTGCTCTTTCTAGTACAGCATCCTTGCATGCCACCCTTCTCTTTCTATATCCTGAACCCGCTTACTGTCCACTGTTCGGAACTTCTCAATAATCATATCCATGTACTTCTGTCTATTTTTCTCGTCCTGGAGATTTTCTATCCTTATTCGTTTGCAGACAGATTTCACTTTCTCTATCCTAGGCCCAGAGATACTTAGTTCACTACAGATCAAATAGTGGTCTGTATCATCGAAAAATCCTCGAAAAACCCGTACATTACTAACAGATTTCCTGAATTCGAAGTCGGTTAATATGTAGTCTATTATGGATCTGGTGCCCCTACCCTGCCATGTGTAGCGGTGAATAGCCTTATGCTTGAAGAATGTATTCGTAACTGATAAATTCATAGTAGCACAGAAGTCCAGCAAGCGCTTCCCAATCCTATTAGCTTCCATATCTTCCCCACGTTTACCAATCACCCTTTCGTATCTTTCAGTTCAAATTCCAACTCTCGTCCTATGAAGCGAAGGCCAATACGATGACCATTTAGCTAAGATGTCAGAGAATAGAGGAGCTAGATGCAATAACAGCGTAAGTCTACTTACGCTGTTATTGCATAAATACCGTTTTTGGATTTCTCGGTCCCTTCACTACAACCTAGTCCAGGTCTTAGTTCGGTAGGGTGCCGATAAAGGTCAGGAGCTCACTAAAACCAGTACCATGCGCTACGCTGTTATTGCATGAAGCATGCTTCACGAGCTGCACGTTCAGTTGCTGCCAGTTCTTTGGCTAGAGAAGATGTCAGCGAGCGCAAGAGAAGGTTTTGTGGCTAGTGCAGACAAAAGGGTTGATGTTCTTTCACTAATGAAATACTTAAAACCTGAAAATTTTGAGTGGTGTGTGAAAGTCATGTGTGCGTAATGATTCCCTAGAGTCTGCTAATGCAGCATGTGAAAGGTGAATCATCCTGATTTTGGTCAATGATGCGGTATTTAAGTATTTTAAACAAGTAAGACATACAATGTCTAAATCCTAATTATATACTTTGTGATATGTTTTTGGTTTCTTTTCATTTTTTAAGTTTAGAGAATCACTTTTTAAATGAAAATAGGAATAAAAGTTGTTCAGAAAGCAATGTTTCTAATTTTGTAACATTTCAAATATTTGTTGGGGAAGGTGGGGAATTACCGTAGCCTAATACTATAGTTGGGGAGAACACTGTAACAAGCCTCTCTCGGCCCTTTGCTCAATAAAGAACGAAAAAGGTGAATATTATATAACGAATAAACTTATTTTTTACCTTTCTTAGTTGACAATTATTTTAATGATTTGTTCTTAATTTGAGTAAATTTAGACATTTTTGAGAACTGAGGTGTGATAAACTGCCACTTTTGTTCCTCTATAGTGGATGATTATGCTTTTCTATCTCCCTGATCAATACTGGTGTATGGCAAAATATAATATTCCTGCTCTTCATGCAATAACAGCGTATAAAAGGAAATTTTAAATAACTCTGTCTTTCTTATATGCTAACAGATCAATAAAATTATTTGGGAAATACATTTCCTGGCTGTTTCAAACGTCTTTTAATAAAATTCAGGTTGATTCCTAATATTACTTTTAACTCAGTACATTTATAAACTTCAAGCTTCTGTTTCTCAAAAGAACGTAAATCTACTTACGCTGTTATTGCATCCAACTCCTCTTAGTGTTATTGTTTTTATGCCCCACTGACTACTGTCCTATTTTTCAGAGGCGCCGAGGGGCTGGAATTTTGTTCCCCATAATTTCCTTTGCGTGGCGTTAAATATACTGACACAAGGCTGAAGTATTGGAGCACCTTCAAATGCCTCCGAACTGAACCGGGTTTGAACGGACGAATTTAGGGTCAGATAACCAGCGCTTCTTCACCTGAGCCACTCAGACAGGCTTACCTATTATCTTAGAGGATAATTTGTTAAGAAAGTTGTTCTAGAAACATTATTTTGTTGTGCGTACAAGGTTTAAGTGGCAACCGTTGTGGGTTACTGGTAGGGTCACTGGATCTGAAGATCGTAGATTAAAACCCTGGCAGGAGTATTAATATTTTTGAAGGGCTGTAAAATGTCATTTCCTCCTAGCGGTATGATGTTGGCTTGTGAAAATGCTTTCTGGGGGTGGGGGGCGGTAGCATAACATCCATGGTATCCCCTGCCTGTCGTGAGAGGCGACTAAAAGGGGCCCAAGAGGCTCTTACTTTGTAGTGTGTATTGGCGACTAAGGGGTCCTTAGCTGAGTCCTGGCATTGCTTCCTCTTACTTGTGCCAGGCTTGTCACTTTCATGTATCCTATCGGACCTCCCTTGATCAACTCTTGTTCTTTTCCGACCCCGACGGTATTATCTATGGAGGCTTACGGAGTCTTTCATTTTCGCGCCATTCGTTGCCCGTGACTTTCTTTGGCCAATACCTTCCGTTTTCGAAGTGTTGTATAGCTTCCATTTCTTCTCTCTGTTTAGTGTTAATAGAGAATTGTTGCCTAGTTGAACTTCCTCTTAAACTAATAATCACCGGGCGAATTGGCCGTGCGCGTAGAGGCGCGTGGCTGTGAGCTTGCATCCGGGAGATAGTAGGTTCGAATCCCACTATCGGCAGCCCTGAAGATGGTTTTCCGTGGTTTCCCATTTTCACACCAGGCAAATGCTGGGGCTGTACCTTAATTAAGGCCACGGCCGCTTCCTTCCAACTCCTAGGCCTTTCCTATCCCATCGTCGCCATAAGACCTATCTGTGTCGGTGCGACTTAAAGCCCCTAGCAAAAAAAAATAATCACCACCACCACCATCTCTGCGGACACGTTCGGCGTTTACTCGAAAAAAGAAATAATTAAAATTCAGCAATAGATCGCCTACTAGAGATCGGATTGTAAATAAAGCTGTCTAGTGACACTTTCGCTGTTTGCTGGAGAAATATTATCAATACTCAGCAATAGAAATCTGGTTCCTCTGCCATTTGGTGGAGTAAAATAGAACGTTAAAACTGGTCCCCAGAATGTTTAAATGACATCAAATCAAAGAAAGGGTTACACATGGTAGCTGGAGTGTTCATTATTATTATTATTATTATTATTATTATTATTATTATTATTATTATTATTATTATTATTATTATATTTCTACGGTCTCTGGGTGTTGGGGACAATAAAATAGAGCAAAGTATGTTACATAAAGGAAACAACGGCTTAGAACATGGCACAAGTAAAAGGGAGCCATGGCATCTCGTGATTGTCATATATGTCCCGCAATCTGTGAGCCCCTGCGGCTGGATACTAATGAGTGTACACTATCACATCTCGTGCTGCAGTATGCAGTCATGTGTTGTTTAAACCTCGTGGTGAAGTCTCAGTGTGAGTTAGATATAGACTCGGTTACGAATGAATTACACAAGTACAAACCAGCTGTAATCTCCGACTGTCACTTGACCGACTAGCACGTACGGTATTTCCCTTGGCCTTGCAAATAAGCACGTACAAATCAGAGTACATTGGAATGTTCAATGACATCACACCACGCTTGGAAAGGGATTCCGTGAATTAAAACTTCAGTTATCAGCAATATCCATTGGAGTAATCACACAAAGGGGATTGTAAATAAAGGCTCCAGATTTCTACACATGGTTATGAGAGTATTTAGGGGTTGTAGTAAGGATGGTGTCCGCCTCTGTGGTGTAGTGGTTAGTGTGATTGGCTGCCACCCCCGGAGGCCCGGGTTCGATTCCCGGCTCTGCCAAGAAATTTGAAAAGTGGTACGAGGGCTGGAACGGGGTCCTCTCAGCCTCAGGAGGTCAACTGAGTAGAGGTGGGTTCGATTCCCTCAGCCATCCTGGAAGTGGTTTTCCGTGGTTGCCCACTTCTCCTCCAGGCAAAGGCCGGGATGGTACCTAACTTAAGGCCACGGCCGCTTCCTTCCCTCTTCCTTGTCTATCCCTTTCAATCTTCCCATCCCTCCACAACATAGCAGGTGAGGCCGCCTGGGCGAGGTACTGGTCATCCTCCCCAGTTGTATCTCCACGACCCAGAATCTGAAGCTCCAGGACACTGCCCTTGAGGCAGTAGAGGTGGGATCCCTCGCTGAGTCCGTGGGAAAAGCCAACCCTGGAGGGTAAACAGATTAAGAAGAAGAAGAAAAATACGAGCAGCCCTATTAATACCAAGTCCAAAGTAAAATTCGAAGGATGCCTCTCTGCACGCTTTGAGAATAAAACAGCAGTTACCCCCACCATGGAGGGTAAACAGATGAAGAAAGAAAGAAAGAAAGAAAGAAAGAAAGAAAGAAAGGATGTTAAGGAGAGGGCATGTAAGTCTTTGGTAAGACCCCAACTAGAGTATGGTTCCAGTGTATGGGACCGTCACTAGGATTAATTGATTCAAGAACTGGATTTTTTTTTAAAAGCAGTTTCATTTGTTCTGTGTGATTTTCGACAAAAGAGTAGCGTTATGAACATGTTGCGAAGTTAAGGCTGGGAAAACTTGGGGGTAAGAAGAGGAGCTGCTCGACTAAGTGGTATATTCCGAGCTGTTAGTGGAGAGATGGCGTGGAATAACATTAATAGACGAATAAGTTTGAGTAGTGTTTTTAAAAGCAGGAAAGATCAAAATATAAAGATAAATTTAGAATTCAAGAGGACGAATTGGGGTAAATATTCCTTTATAAGAGGTGGGGGGGGGGGGGTGGGGTTAGGGATTGGAATAACTTACCAAGGGAGATGTTCAATTTCCAAATGTTTGGCTATTATTTAAGTAAAGACTAGGTAAACAACAGATAGAGAATCTGCCACCTGGGTGACTGCCCTAAATGCAGATCAGTATTGATTGATTAATTGATTGATTGATTGATTGATTGATTGATTGATTGATTGATTGATTGATTGATTGATTGATTGATTGATTGATTGATTGTAGTACAAATATACACAATTTAATTAGTCCGTAAAAAGCAAGTTTGGAAAATTAAGTACCGCCTAGGATTGCTGCCAACCTGAGTAGTTACTCATGAAAATCACTACACATTACCAAAATAAACAGTATCTTCTTCCTTTCTTAATCTGTTTACCCTCCAGGGTCGGTTTTTCCCTCGGACTCAGCGAGGGATTCCACCTCTACCGCCTCAAGGGGAGTGTCCTGGAGCTTCAGACTCTGGGTCGTGGAGATACAACTGGGGAGGATGACCGTTACCTCGCCCAGGCGGCCTCACCTGCTATGCTGAACAGGGGCCTTGCGGGGGATGGGAAGATTGGACGGGATAGACAAGGAAGAGGGAAGGAAGCGGCCTTGGCCTTAAGTTCGATACCATCCCGGCATTTGCCTGGAGGAGAAGTGGGAAACCACGGAAAACCACTTCCAGGATGGCTGAGGTGGGAATCGAACCAATTTTTACTCAGTTGACCTTCCGAGCTGAGTGGATCCCGTTCCAGCCCTTATACCACTTTTCAAATTTCATGGCAGAGACGGGAATCGAACCCGGACCAATAAACAGTATCAAAAATCTAAAAAAAATTCCTGAATACATTCTTTAAAAAGCTGGACTCACATGTATTCTGCAAACCTAAGACGATTAGAGGCAGTAAAAACTGTGTACCTTCTAAGAGACCTTCGGCTACACAGAACAACAAGAACCAGACTAGTGTACCGAGTAGCCAATACCGAATTTTTCATAAGGGAGAGAGCTGTGAAGAACTACGTAGAGCACACACCAATATTCGCCTTGTGGGTGGAGGCAATACAGTAGAATACATCCACGTTATCCCCTGTCTGTCGTAAGAGACGACTAAAAGGAGGTCCAGAGGCTCTCAATTCGGGGGCGTGGGTTGGCGACCACGGGTCCGCTAGCTGAATCTGACATTGCTTCCAGTTACTTGAGCCAGACTCCTTACTTTCATCTTTCCTATCCGACCTTGCTTGGTCAACACTTGTTCTATTCCGAGCGCGACGGTATTAAGTTTGCGAAGCCTAGGGAGTCTTAAATGTTCACGTCCTTGTAGCCCTTCTTTACTTTTGTCGGTACCTGAGAACTTTAATGTTTTGACTTATCTTGTTATTCCCTAGGATGAGTGATATTTTTAGGAAAATTTCCAAGTGTGAATGGAGAATAATCACTTTTCTAGAGATATGCGACTTCCCATTTCTATATAACTAACAAGGGAGGATCAAATATGAACGGGATTTTTTTTTAAATTTATTTATTGAAAAACATAAGGCAATTACATTTTTTCCACATAGTTTCCTGCTTATGGGAGCGTATGGGAGCTTTTTGGTGCCCTCGTCGTAAAAAGAAACAGGGTCGTGCCACAAGCCATTTGCGCACGAAGTCTTCCACACTCTCGCCATCTTCAAACCGTTGCCCTCCTAGAGCTTTTTTGAGCGGTCCGAACAAATGGAAATCGCAGGGCTATAAGTCCAGACTGTAAGGAGGATGATCAAGAGTAGTCCAGTGCATTTCCTGTAGCATGGAGACAGTTATAGCTGCAGTATGGGGGTGCGCATTGTCGTGGAGGAGGATGACCTGTCGAATCGTTTGGTCTCGTCTTTAGCGGCGATATGAAACCCTCGCGTTGTTCAACAGCTCGCAGTAGTAAGCAGCATTGATTGTGCGTCGCTCATGCAAAAAATCAGTCGTATATAGGCTATATTACGTGAGTCATGTATCAGCGAGAGATTCATAATATTCACTTCGGAGACGATAAATTGACTCCTCAGATCAAGAAATGACGCAAACTACATGAAATACGGAACGTTCCTCAGGAAGCGAATGTTCTTCTCGTTTGTAAATACGACACTATAACGACATTTTTCTCTTCATTTGAAGAATTAGGATTGTCAGTTATATCGGTATACGTGCATAATTCACATTAATTATTGGTATGGTTTAAACGTGGTTAAATTTGTTAAAATACAGACCTGTTTTAGTTAGTAAAATTTACAATGTGTTTAAGACATTAAACACTAATTTCTTTAAGCAGGCAAGAATTTACAACAAACAGATCATACGAATTCAAGTCGAGTAATCTCTTTTTGTAGGAGCGTATTTTATTTGGTAAAAATACATATTTGCGATAAATAGATTTATATAGGTCTCACTCTGTATGTGTTTAAAGACTTCAATGAAATGAGACTTATTTCGATGACAGGCATTGAAAAAAACTGTTCAGTTTTCTATGGAATGATTCGTAGGTGTTGGTGGTGCTTTTACTGTAATTGACGATGGCCCTTCTACACACCTAAATGTTGTTGTCGGTGAATTATATTATTCCTTCATCGTTGGATTGTCATGACATTATATCCACAAAGCATTCATCAATATCACTAATGTGAGATAGTTAATGTATTACTTTTGTTGGTTTCATACAAGTATCCTTCACTACTGTACCGGAGGTACACCCGCCCGCTGATTTAAAATAAGCGCCTTTTAGAAGGCCATCTATAACGAAAACTTTGAAACTGCTAGTGGAAGAAGTTCGAACGTTTTTCGACAGAGGTCTCTACTGTCAACCTAGGTGCGCCCTCTGGGGCGAGGATGAACAATTAATTTTTGAAGTAATTTTGTGTGTGTCATGGTTTCCTGAACTGAATATTGTTTATTAATTGCTTTTAGTGTTCTAAAGTTATCAACACTTCTCTCTCTTCCCGACAACGTTATATTTCAGCCAATAAGAAATTTTGTACATTTACTTAATTAACCAATCAGAGTTTTTTATATTTATTTGATTGTCCAATGATAATATGGGTTGTATCAGGGTTTCGGCCCAGATAAATCTGGAACCTTCCTCTCCGCTATAAAAGCTGGGACATTTCGGGCGATGTTTCCTTTGTGAGTGCTCCAGTCAAGAGGTTTAGAGTGTATTCGTAGTGGAGGCAGGAGGAAGGGCGGGCTGCCTCGTCCAACTCCGGGAGGTCCACCAGCTCAAGGTAATGACAGACTCTGTGTAAACATGTATTAGTCTCAGAAAGATGGTTTGAGGAGAAGGTTTCACATTTTTGTAATGTAAGTTTCTATTTTCTTAATGTAAGTTTCAAATAAGACTGAAAAAAGAGTGGTACCCTCTTGTATTCCCCTTCAACTTGATATTGAGGTGACTATGTTTCCATAAAACTTAAACTGATCTCGTAATTTTGTAACTTAATATTTTCTTTTCATCTAGTCACCTCCGTAGTATAAGCCTTAGCCTCCGTATAGTTGGGCCTAAGCCGAAAGAGGTTTTTAAGTATTTTCGTGTGAATTTCAAGGAGTGCAAGAGTTCGCCTCCTAACATATTGATTTTCGGCCAGTAACTTTAACCTTTCTTTTTTAACAAAGGCCACGTTGAATGGGTACTTGTTACCCCTGTTAAAGTCAACTTATTTCATTTCCCTTTAAGGTAAATCAGACTGTTAAGCATAGAGGGCAGTGTCTACTGTTTGTTTTTGTTAAATGTAGGTTGTGCCTCTGATAGGGCTGGAATGTGAAAATTTTGGAGACTAGTCTCCTAAAGAGTAATTGTGTAGAGCAGGGCCTCTCAAACGCCCAAAATCTCACGCGTGCAAACAGCGGCGCAAATTTCCTTTGCACAGTGCATCGGTCCCGCTCGGCTCGGAAAACACTTCGTCTCTGGGCTACTCGGCTAAGCTCGGCTCAACTCGGCTCGGATTTGGAGCACTACGGAGCAAGTGAGGAAGAGGGAGACAGGGGAAGCGAGCGAGATAGGCGTGGGGAAAGAGAGAGACAGCGCTATTGCTCGAAATCGAGGAGTGGGGGTTTGCACTCTGTTCAACCAAGCGATGTCGTCTTTTTGCACCATGCACAGTGCAATGCACCCTGAGAGGCCCTGGTGTAGAGCAAACACGCTCTTTCTTCTGATGCAAAATTCGGAGCTTCGTCTCCTTGGGTGTGGATTCAAAGAAGTAGCAGTGCTCTTGTTAAAGTCATAACTAGGGAGCTTCAGGTTGTTAAATGGTTGTTATCTGATTATTCGAGATTTTTCTAATATTGTTACCCTAGCTCACGAGTTAGACCTTGTACCTGATTTTGTTATTTGCTTAGCAAATTGTAAAGTTTGAAAGGGGGAAAAAGGGTAGGAAGAAATATAATTTTAAAGGTTTAAATTAATCTTTACAGAGTAATTGTGTAGAGCAGGGCCTCTCAAACGCCCAAAATCTCACGCGTGCAAACAGCGGCGCAAATTTCTGTGCACAGTGCATCGGTCCCGCTCGGCTCGGCTCGGAAAACTCTTCGTCTCTGAGCTATTCGGCTAAGCTCGGCTCAACTCGGCTCGTGGGGAAAGAGAGAGACACTATGCACGGTGCAAAAGATGAATTCGCTTGGTTGACCAGAGTGTAAACCCCCACTCCTCGATTTGGAGCAATAGCGCTGTCTCTCTCTTTCCCCACGCCTGTCTCGCTCGCTTCCCCTGTCTCCCTCTTCCTCACTTGCTCCGTAGTTAAAGTTTTAAATTAATCCACCCATTCATGCCTGCACCTACTTTCACCTCTGCTTTCCACAGAATCCCCGGAAACCGCGCGAGTTGGCCGTGCGGTTAGAGACGCGCGACTGTGAGCTTCCATCCGGGAGATAGTGGGTTCGAATCCCACTGTCGGCAGCCCTGAAGATGCTTTTCCGTGGTTTCCCATTTTCACACCAGGCAAATGGTGTGGCTGTACCTTAATTAAGGCCACGGCCGCTTCCTTCCAACTCCTAGGCCTTTCCTCTCCCAACGTTGCCATAAGACCTATCTGTGTTGGTGCGACGTAAAGCCACTAGCAAAAAAAAAAAAAAATAATAAAAAAAATAATCCCGGAGCAACTACTATAGACTTTAAATGGTTGCTTATGTTTGTCTTTTTAAAGTTTGTTTATTAGTCCTCTGATGTGTATCTTCTTCTACCGCTTTTCCCTCACCTGTTGGGTCGTGGGTGCGAACTGTGTCGATCAAGCTGATTTGGCCCAGTTTTGCGGCCGGATGCCCTTTCTGACGCCAACCCTATGTGGATGGATATAATCACTATTGCGTGTTTCAGTGGTGTTTGGTTGTTGTCTCAGTATGAAGAGGGGAGTGATGGTACAAGCACAAACACCCAGTCCCCAAGCTAAAAGAATTAATTAGACGAGATTAAAATCCCTGACCCGCCGAAAATCGAACCCGGGACCCGATAACTATTTAGCCAAGGAACGGAACTATGATTCGCTGAATGATACAGTCGTTGGATTATATAGTTGAGCTGGTAATATCATTCTTGAATTAATCATGGGACGATAGGACGTCTGAAAGTTGTGAAATTAAGAAAGAAACGTGACTTCCACGTCTGGGGAACCTACGCTGCCTACTGCAACACAGGACGCTAGCGTATAATCAACTGTGCAGGTGAAGCCTATCACAACTAAACATTTACTTGAATTCGATTACAAGTTTCAGTGTGAACATTCCTAATATATGTCTTATAAAATGCGCCCTTTGGTACTTCCCTTTAATAAGGCACGTAAAATAATGACGCCCGGTCACAGTTTAGACCTCATGTGAGGCGTGTTACTAGTTCCACTAAATCCAAGAGATGGGAGCGGGAAACATTACGGTGGTGTCTCGAACTAAGGTTTAAGAAGTGTCACACATGCTTAATTACTGAAGGTAAGGTAATTATAATCGATGAGCAAAAATATTTATTCTACTTTCCTTGCAAGCTAATAAGATACAGTAGAAATGAAAATGGCGTATGGCTTTTAGTGTCGGAAGTGTCCGAGGACAAGTTCGGCTTGCCAGGGGCAGGTCTTTTGAATTGACTCCCGTAGGCGACCTGCGTGTCGTCATGAGGATGAAATGATGATGAAGACGACACATTCACTCAGCTCCCGTACCAGCGGAATTAACAATTTTTTTTTTTTTTTTGCTAGTTGTTTTACGTCGCACTGACACAGATAGGTCTTATGGCGACGACGGGACAGGAAAGGGCTAGGAGTGGGAAGGAAGCGGCCGTGGTCTTAATTAAGGTACAGCCCCAGCATTTTGCCTGGTGTGAAATGGGAAACCATGGAAAACTATCTTCAGGGCTGCCGACAGTGGGGTTCGAACCTACTATCTCGCGAATACTGGATACTGGCCGCACTTAAGCGACTGGGGCTATCGAGCTCGGTGCGGAATTAACCAATTTTGGTTAAAATTCCCGATCCTGCCGGGAATCGAACCCTAGACCCCTGTGACCAAAGGCCAGCACGCTAACCATTTAGCCATGGAGCCGGACTAAGATACAGTAATTGTGTTATTGTGGATCCTGTTTCTATTTTATTCTGTTCTCTACAATGATACTACTATTTTATCTCCCGTACAATATTCTTCTTCTTCCCCTTCTTACACCACATTTCCCACACCTGTTGAGTCGCGGGTTCGAACTGTGTCGCACATGTAGATTTGACCATGTTTTACGCCCGGATGCCAACCCTATGCCGAGGGATGTAATTACTACTGCATTTTTCTGTGGTTGGTTGGGTGTGTGTGTGTGTGTGTGTGTGTGTGTGTGTGTGTGTGTGTGTGTGTGTGTGAATATGAAGAGGAAATTATTGGGACAAACACAAACACCGAGCCCCAAGCCAAAATAATTAATCAACGCGATAAAAATCCCCGACCGGACCGGGAATTGAACACGCCATTTTCTGAACCGAAAGCCTTAATATTGACCATTCAACCCAGGAGTCAACCTTTCAGCATAATAATATACAGTAATTGCGTTACTGATCCGCCTCTGTGGTGCATTGGTTAGTGTGATTAGCTGACACTCTCGCAGGCTCGGGTTTGATTCCTGGATGTACCACGAAATTTGAAAAGTGGTAAGAGGACCGGAACCGGGTCCACTCAGCCTCTCGAGGTCAACTGAGTAGTGGGGGGGGGGATTTTCACCTCAGCCATCCTGGAAGTGGTTTTCCTTGCTTTCACACTTCTTCTCGAGGCAAATGCCGGGATGTACCTAACTTAAGGCCACGGCCGCTTCCTACTCTCTTCCTTGTCTATCCCTTCCAATCTTTCCATCTCAATCAAGGCCTCTGTCCTGCATAGCAAGTGAGGCCACCTGAGCGAGGAACTGGTCCTCCTCCCTGGTTGTACCCCCAACTAAATGTCTCACGTTTCGGAACACTGTCCTTGAGGATGTGGAGGTGGGATCTCTCGCTGAGTCCTATGGGAAACCAATCCTGGGAGGTAAATTGACTAACAAAGAAATTTTTGTTATTGTGGATCCTGTTCCTTTTTTATTCTGTTCTCTCCAATGATACTACTATTTTTATCTCCCATGCAATATATTAGCATTATCTCCTCTAAATAATGTAGAAGTATCATATGAGGCCATTTCAATCGTCATAGAAGTTAGATCTGTAGACTATTTCTTGTTCAGGAAATATAATTGCACACTATTTTGTTATTGAAAATATTTTCGCTTTGGAATTGAAATGCGAGCTCGAGAGGGTTGATATCACAGCCAAGGGATTAAATTAGGAAATATTAAACATATTTTTTACTCCAACACCTTCACAGATTTCTCGAATTGCATGAGTCGTGTGTTGAAATTTCCGATATGTGTAGATTCTCAAAGTAGTAGCTCCGTTTATCAAGTTCCGGTTACTCACATCTCACTTGGATTGGAACTGACAAGATAAAACATCTTCTCATGTATCATCCCAAGCGTGTGTTACGTACGCTGTCCAGATAGCACTTCATGTGTCATCCTCTCGGGAGAATATAAAACTGATGGTCACTCCAGTGGAGGTATCTACTCCTCCAAGAGAACATCATCATGAACAGTTTCAACCTTGCACTGTTTCTGAGCTCCGTGGTCTACCTGAGTATCAGCATCGTAAGTATCTCGTCTACGTAACAATAAGTCTTCTAGGGTACACTAGCTGCATTGCTTGACGTCATGTTTCTTCATTTACTTGCCCTCCAGGTTATTTGGGTACAGTAAATTCATTGTTGCAAGTCTTATTTCTTCTGTTATTTACCCTTCAGACTCCTGGGCTTCAGTAGTTTCTTTGTTGAAGTTTCATCTTCGACTTGCCCACACCTCTAACACTGGCTCCCAATATATAGTTTTAATGCTGCAATTTCAATTTCTTCTTTTACTTTCCTTCCAGGCTAATAAGATACAGAAATAGTGTTGTTGTGGATCCTGTTTCTATGCTTATTTGTAACCCAGGTACCTAATGTTCTACTTCCTTTTGAACTTCCCCCCCTCCACACCCCCAACTCAAACTCAATCACCCCTGATCTGAATTTAGGGCAGTCGCCCAGGTGGTAGACTCCGTATATGTTTTTACCTAGTCTTTTCTTGAATATTTGCAAAGAATTTGGAAATTTATTGAACATCTCCCTTGGTAAATTATTCCAATCCCTAACCCATCTTCCTATAAAAGAATATTTGCCCCAATTTTTCCCCTTGAATTCCAACTTTATCTTCATATTGTGATCTTTCCTACTTTTAAAAAGACCGTTCAAACTTATTCATCTACTAATGTCATTCCACGCCATCTCTCCACTGATAGTTTGGAACATACCACTTAGTCGAGCAGCTTGTCTCCTTTCTCCCAAGTCTTCCCAGCCCAAACTTTGCAACATTTTTGTAACGCTACTCTTTTGTTTAAAATCTCCCTGAACAGAACGAGCTGCGTTTCCTTGGACATTTTCCAGTTCTCGAATCAAGTATTCCTGGTGAGGGTCCCAAACACTGGAACCAACCCCTTCCAGTACTAGGATACAGTAATTACGTTGTTGCAGATCCTATTTCTATACTTACTTGTCGCTCAGGCACCAAGAAAACAGTGGTTCTATTCTTGCATGTCCTATTTCTTCTTTCACTCACTCTCCAGGTACCAAAGATTTTAATTTTAGTAATTCCTGTTTCATTTCTTTTTACTCCCATTCGCACCAGGGTAGTTATACTGTTGTAAATTCTCATTTCTATTTCTTGCTGTCTAAGCCTCTAGGACATAGTGGTATGCTTTTGCGTGTTTGATGCCATCCGTTACTTGCCCTTCTCACCCCGGGGATAAGAAATTCCATTTTTCTTCACTCGCTTGAATCCAGGCTCCTGAGATAAATAGTTCCATTGCTGCAGGTCCTGATTCTCCAATTGTTTGCCTCTAGGCTTCTAGGATTCAGTAGTTTAGTACCTGAAGGCATCCATTCTTTTCGTAATGGTACCTGTTGGGTTCTCACCTTGAGACATGTGTAGCAATGATGGCCCTGCAATTAATTCCAGTACTTATGTCACTTTACTCCTGTAACTTATCCAGGTCGACCATCCGTAGGTAGCCTCTTGTATTTTCCTACCCCAACGGTAATACGTCTGTGGACTTCAGAGTATCCTTTCCGAATTTCATGAACCTTCTTTACCATTAACTGATACATACGTTTAGGTTCCGAACTATTTCTTCCAAGATAATTTTATAGTCTTACCACACATGACATCAATGGAAGCATTCTCAACTTCAAATGTATGTGACTTCTACAGACTAGAAAATAACACAGCAAGAGCTGTTTTACCGAGAGGAGGTTTGAGCCTGTAATATTTCTGTCTTTGCTGGCGAAATTCAGGATTATACGAAATTGCGCTTAATCTTACACTATCTCAGCTACATTTAACCATTCCCATTTTTATGAATATTGGTCAAAGAAGTTGAAGTAAGGGGTTTAGCTCATGTTTTGACATGTAATTTAAAATCTTACAATGCACCTAAAAAATTTTAAATAAATTAATCAGTTTTTATTATAGTGCAGTTTTACCTACCGCAGTTTGCTTAGTTATTGCTAGAAAAGTAATGATCTGTTATATGCTTCTTTTCCCGGAAATATCACACAAGTGGAGTGGTTCATCTTTGATTACGATAGCTTTAATCCTATCTTGCGAGAACTAGCCCCCGGTCAAAAAATGCCTCACTGAAATTAAATAACAATTAACCTTGAGATTTTTTCATTACTAAAGAAAATCCGGTAGTAGGACAGATGTGTATACATTTTTCATTACACAACTGGAGTGTATTCGTGGTGTGTATGAGGGAGAGGGCGGGAGGGGGAGAGAGAGAGGAAAATAATAAGAAGAGGAAGACTGGAGGCTGGAGGGAATCCCCGACTGCTATTTGCTAAAAAAATAGCAAGATAATGGTTATATAAATTGCCTTTATTCGAAACCCAGGGGAGTGAGAGGGTTATGAAAATTATATGAACCATATACTGTGACTGTAAAAGTCGGATTTAATGATTGTTTTAGATAACGGAAGGAACATAACTTGCTCCTCTCGGGTGGCTGTTCGGTTCACTGCACTATTCTGTTCCGAGCTGTTCCTTAGAACAGTACTCAGCCTGATGGATCTCAATAGATCTATCACAAACTGTCAAAAGAAGCCTAGTTGTCAATGGAGTGGAGAGCTAGAAAAAGAAATGAACGAGGTAGCTTCCCGTTGCTTTCCTCATCAAGCAGGAAGATATGTTACATATCCTGCAAAGCCTACCGAAATTCATACAGCAACCGACCTTATAAAAACACTTTCACACCATTCATCACAATGGTTGGCTGCTTTAGGATGACATTACTAACATCGCTCATACCTTAGACACCTCCATAGAGTCAATGCCAAGGATGAGTGTGAGACAGAAGAAAAATGTATGTGTGATTATTACATTTCCCTTTGGAAATATGTCTTTTGGTAAACTGTGTGACGCGATGTTACCTAGCACCTGTGCAGGCTGTGATGTGAAGTATTCATGGATGGCCGTGGTATACAGATCCATGGCCTGTGCAGCTCTCTAGGTACTGTTGCTAGGTAACATCTCATTACACGTTTCGTCACATGACACTATTTCGTTGCACAAATTTTCGGATGGTCCTCAGCTCTAAGACATATTTCTGTCTAAATGAAAGTACAAAATTGATGTAGCCCATACCAGCAGACATAGTACAGTCTGCAAACTGTATATCATTAGAGGTTGATCCGAGCTTCTTCTGTGAATATGACTGTCAAACTTACGCATGTTCGATATATCCGTCAATATTACTCTTCCTCCGTCAAGTCGTAAGTAGAATTTTTCGTCTTCCATATCGTTGTGGCGCTGGAAGTGTTCATTTTCGCCTTCTTTTGTGCATTGGTGGACCACGATGGCCTGCAGCAAAGCCAGGCATATACCACCGGTGGTACACAAGTGATGTGCTCCTTCTTCTCGTCAATTCTAGCTCGAAGGACAGTTCATTTCTACTCAGGAGCGTTACTTCATCTGGTAACCATTAACACACTTGTCAAGACTGCAGAGATATGTACGCTTGTCAAGACCTCCCGTTATTGTTACTGGTTTCAAGAGATATTTCTTGTCGTTTTACGGCCCTTGTTATTGTAACAAGACGCGGCCGATAGCCAGACCATACGCTCGCTGACTCTGCCTTGATCCGTATGACAAGAAGTGTATTCTCACTATAGCTATTTAGACGGCAGAGAGATACGAATCCGTATGAAATCGTGAACCACCTGTGGCACACCGGTGGTATACGCCGTCACGGGCGTGATATATTTATCCACCGTTCTCAGGAGCTGCTCCGTATGGAATCCCAAAGAGCAGCAAACAACTTTATGGTTTGTCATTCTGTACCAGAAGAATGCACCGTTGGAGACAGATCTTCCTTATTCAAAGTGTGGGAGTGTTCTTTACATTCCATCTCTTTGTAAAGAAACTGTTTGACTTCTGAGACCTAAATGTTTACGTTTCATTCAGCTCGTAGTTTGTTAACCATATGAAGGAAACTCGTAAGTACTTAATTCTTGCTGTCTCTTGTGGAAAATAGGCCATCAGGAAAACATAGCCATGCCATCCTGCTGACAGCCAACCTCCCTACTTCACTGCAGGTCATTGCTTCTCCCAGTGCCTCTGTGCTGATAGATCTAGGACAGGTTCTCCTCTTATTGCTTTTCCCTTATGGGGTTCCCAGTCCAAGGCCTCTCTCTCGATGGCTTTATTTTTCTTCCCCACTGTACACCCAATCAATTTCCATTTACGCTGCTTGATCTATGTGGACATCTGTATTTCATGAATCCTCGGCCAGAATTCATGGTTGGAAGACACTTACGGCCAGTAGTTTGTTGCTATGAGCTGATAATTTTGTTACTTTACTTGTATCTGACTCATTGATTAAAAAACAAATTGCTGTAAAGCATGCGAAGTTTGGTCCTCAAGTGAAGGAAATAGGTCGATTTCGAAGAAGAGCCACCACAACAAATAATTTAATGAAGATCATTAATTACGGGGATCGACTGGTCATTTATAACTGTCAAATTCTACAGTCATAAACTAATATAGTGTGTGTTCATGGAGCTAATTCTATATTAATGTGTTTTCAGGCTTCAGCAGATCCATGCATCCTTCACATCCATCACATCCATCATCATGGAACTTCCATCAAGGGAGGTCCAGTTGTGAGTAGAATCGTCGGAAGTGCCGGTCTTGGAAAAGGTGTCTGGGTAGTTCCAGGCCTAGGAGGAATTGCTGGAACTACTGTTCTTGGTAAGGGAGGTTATGGATTAGGAGGAATTGTTGGTAAGGGAATTTCGAGACCATCAGTTGTGAGAGGAGTAGGATCTTACGGTCTCGGAAGAATGATTGGATCTCACGGACTAGGAGGTATTGGTCTCGGTAAGGGTATTTTGGGAATTCCTCTAGTTGGAGAAGTAGCCGGATCTCACAGTGTTGGGGGAATCGTTGGATCTCACAGCTTGGGTGGTATAATCGGAGCTACTGTTCTTCATAAAGGTGCCTTAGGTCATGGTTTGGGAGGAACCGTCGGGACTGTCGGTTTTGGTAAAGGGGTTTGGGGTGTTCCCCTTGTTGGAGGAGCTGTCGGAACTCACGTTCTGGGAAGTATCATTGGATCTCATGGTTTAGGAGGAATCATTGGCACCGCGGGTCTTGGTAAAGGTATTTCGGGAGCTCATAGTTTGGGAGGAATCATCGGATCTCACGGCCTAGGGGGAATCGATCTTGGTAAAGATGTTTGGGGAACTCACGGTTTGGGAGGAATAATTGGAACTCACGGTCTAGGGGGAATCGATCTTGGTAAAGATGTTTGGGGAACTCACGGTTTGGGAGGAATCGTAGGATCTCACGATCTAGGAAGTATCGGTCTTGGTAAGGGTGTTTCGGGAACTCACGGTTTGGGAGGAATCGTAGGATCTCACGACCTAGGAAGTATCGGTCTTGGTAAGGGTGTTTCGGGAACTCACGGTTTGGGAGGAATCGTAGGATCTCACGGACTTGGAGGTGTAGTCGGAAATGATTATTTGGGTAAGGGTGTGTGGGAAACTCCTCTTGTTGGAGGAGTAATTGGTACTCATGGTCTGGGAGGAGTGGTCGGAACCTCTGGTCATGGTTCCTGGGGAACCATTGGCTCAGTAGGTGTTGGAAAAAGCCACGTAGAAGTTGGAGCTCACCCAGTTGGTGTGGTTGGAGCAGTCGTCGTTGGCAAAGGTCTTGATGGCGTCGGATCTCACCACTAAGAACCAGTTACAAACAAGAACGGTTGAACTTAACTGAAAGAGTTCTTATTTTTACAATTCTTCAATATAACAGTAGTGTGTGCATACATGAATTATTGATATATACATATTTTAAAAAGCAGTATAAAACGCCTGCGGCTTCAGAGACAAACTGTTGTGTGATCTGACTGAATTATACCTCGTAACGAGTGTCGACAGTTTAGTTTTATCATGACTGATAAGTTATATGTTGTTCATTTATACGTGCCTTATTTATTTCCATGAGACTGTTCATATATTATAACCTCATCTCATCAATTAAGGTAAATCTCTGTCATAATTATACATTTTATTTATATAGGTAACATAAATGTTGTGAATTGTAATGGGATGTTATTTTATGTAAATCTTTTGTGACTATGCTACTGAAAATATAAATAACATCATTAAACTTCTCTCACAGAATCTTGTTCTGAGATTTATTCTCTCTTTCTTCCCCCTCAGTTTTTCCTTGTGAACCAAAATAACAATTTGGTTACGTGAACTGACAAAGTGTAAGTGTAGTTTCTTAGCAGATAAGCCTCAGAGAAATTTCTGATACATTTCATCCAAATCGAAATTAGGAATTTGTGCTCAGAACAATAGACGGGCATGCAATTCTATCTCTATATCTATGTACCTAAAGGTGAAACTATATGTGAGTGTAAATGGTACATAAATACATGTAAATATTCGCCTACATTTTCATTACAATTATTGCATTTGCTCTTTCCTTCGTCATTATATATTTTCAAGGACACAGAATGATTTCACCATGCTGTTCTACAGGGTCTCTTTTTTACCTCTGGGCGAGTGCCCGAGGATCTACACGGAAAGGCGTTGGCCGGTAGATATTTTGCTTCATGTCGGGCTGAATATGATCTAATGCAAAAACTATTAGGCAAAAGTTTAGTTCAACATCGGTGGTACTGATAGTGTGTTCAATGTGTTAGCTTTTTATTGGCGTAGTTTCTATATGAATACAGTACAGGAGTTGTGAGTGTTTAGTGAGTGACTTATACAGTAGATGATGTGCAATGCGAAGCATTAATTCTGTTAGAGTGCCTCTTTGGATTCATTTGCAAATTTCCTGCCATCATCCCTCCCCTGAGGAATACGATACGTAACTTAGTGAAGAAGTTCAACACCACTGGGACCATTCTTAACAAGAAAACGCGCAAGAGACGATCTGTTTTAACAGAAGAAAAGCTCGATGAAATAGGAGCTCTCTTGGAAAGAACTCTAACAAAATCCCTGTAGTGTCTCAGCGTAAAAGCTAATGTGTCATTATCTTCTGTCTAGAAAGTAACAAACCTGTTAACGGCCAAGCTTTAAAAACCCACCGCTGTCCAACATTTAAATGCACCTGAGAGTTTCGCTAGGGTTAGCTATTGTGACTGGTCTGTATATAAAAATAGATGAATGTGTGTATGAAACTGACACATCACCTCCTAAACCACTGGAGCAATTTCAACCAAACTTGGTATACTTATGACTTAGTATGAGGAGACGAGCACTGTGGGGGTAAGATACCCCTATCACCCTTAGGGACGGGGGTGAGGGGTTGAGATATACAATTAATGGAAAATAATTTCGAATCCATAGTTTTCGTGGTCACTAAGATGAATTGTGACACTCTGGATGCCTTTTAAGTCAAAATTCATCCTCCATCGGAATGGGAGTTAGTATGGGTGAAGAAGAATGACCGAGATTATGGGCGTGTGTGAGTTCTTGCATACCTATCAACCAAATTTGTTACACATTTGACTTACTATCTGAACAAATTACTATGGCGGTAAGATACCCAAGCACACCTAAGGGAGGGTGTGAATTACAAAATTTATAGAAAAAAGGGGTGAAATATAAAAATAATAGACAACGATCATTATTAGAGTACAATCCATAGTTTTCGGGGTCACTGAGATGAAAAGGGGCAA
This sequence comes from Anabrus simplex, assembly GCF_040414725.1. NCBI lineage: Eukaryota > Metazoa > Arthropoda > Insecta > Orthoptera > Tettigoniidae > Anabrus > Anabrus simplex. The sequence continues at coordinate 628,908,666 of NC_090265.1, read as the reverse complement.
TGCTGTTGTCGTTTCTATCCATGTTCAGTCCTCATCGGTATGGAAGTTGAGAAAGGTGGAAGAGAAAATGTCCAAAATTACCGAGATTACGGATGAATGTGTGTATGTTCCAAAATAGCTCCCAACTAAACATGGTACGCATATGACTTACTATACGGCAAAATACTGTGGGGGTAAAACACGCCTAGCATTCCTAGGGGAAGGGGTGAAATATAAAAATAAACTGAAACAAATTATTTGAATGCCGAATCAATTGTTTACGAGGTCACTGAATTGAAGTGTGATACTTTGGATGCCGATTAAGTCATACTACAGCCGCAGTCAGAATGGAGGTTGAGAAGGGATGAAAATTAATTTAAAAATGACGGAGATCATGGATGTATGAGGGTATGTCTCAGATTCGCTCTCAAGGAAACTTGGTGCACATACGATTTACAATTTTAAGAAGCACTATGAAAATGAAAAAAATTCCAACCACCGCCAGGATTGGGGAATGGAAGGGTATGACATGTACAAATAATGGAAAGTAATGTCCAATCCATTGTTTATCTGTCGTGGAAAATGAAATGAAATAGCGTATGGCTTTTAGTGCCGGGAGTGTCCGAGGACATGTTCGGCTCGCCAAATGCAGGTCTTTTGATTTGACAGCCGTAGGCGACCTGCGCGTCGTGATGAGAATGAAATGATGATAATGACGACACATACACCCAGCCCCCGTGCCAGCGAAATTAACCAATGAAGGTTAAAATTCCCGACCCTGCCGGGAATCGAACCCGGGACTCCTGTGACCAAAGGCCAGCACGCTAACCATTTAGCCACGGACATCTGTCGCGGAGATGTATTGTGACGATATGGATACCGTTTAAATACAGGTTCAGCCTCCATGGGAACGGGGGCTGAGATGGGTTTAAAAGTAAATAATCTAAAATAACTAAGATTAGTGTTGAATCCAAAGCTTTGGGGGTCGCAAGGCTGATTGGTGACAGTCTCAATGTCAGTTGGAATCGAGTAGACCTACATCATATCTATAGCATGACGGGTAATACATATACAGTAGTTATCATCATCATCATCATCATCATCTGTTTACCCTCCAGGTTCGGCTTTTCCCTCGGACTCGGCGAGGGATCCCACCTCTACCGCCTCAAGGGCAGTGTCCTGGAGCTTCAGACTTTTGGTCGGGGGATACAACTGGGGAGAATGACCAGTACCTCGCCCAGGCGGCCTCACCTGCTAAGCTGAGCAGGGGCCTTGTGGAGGGATGGGACGATTGGAAGGGATAGGCAAGGAAGAGGGAAGGAAGCGGCCGTGGCCTTAAGTTAGGTACCATCCCGGCATTCGCCTGGAGGAGAAGTGGGAAACCACGGAAAACCACTTCCAGGATGGCTGAGGTGGGAATCGAACCCACCTCTACTCAGTTGACCTCACGAGGCTGAGTGGACCCCGTTCCAGCCCTCGTACCACTTTTCAAATTTCGTGGCAGAGCCGGGAATCGAACCCGGACCTCCGGGGGTGGCAGCTAATCACGCTAACCACTACACCACAGAGGCGGACTACAGTAGTTATCACTCCATTTTTTTTTTTTATTTTTTTTTTATTTTTTTTAAGGATCAAATACTTCTGAGGCAATTCAAGATTCCACAAGTATAAAGTTTTACTCGAACATTAAATAATCAGAAATTTGAAATCAAACACATCTAACAACTCTAAAACTATATAATAGGTCGCAAAATATCAATCATCATCTCAATAAGGAATTCTATAAAATTCACTTTACTCCCAGTTAACCAAAAAAACCAAACCAAACCCCGTGGCACTACAGCCCTTGAAGGGCCTTGGCCTACCAAGCGACCGCTGCTCAGCCCGAAGGCCTGCAGATTACGAGGTGTCATGTGGTCAGCACGGCGAATCCTCTCGGCCGTTATTCTTGGCTTTCTAGACCGGGGCCGCTATCTCACCGTCAGGTAGCTTCTCAATTCTAATCACGTAGGCTGAGTGGACCTCGAGCCAGCCCTCAGGTCCAGGTAAAAATCCCTGACCTGGCCGGGAATCGAACCCGGGGCCTCCGGGTAAGAGGCAGGCACGCTACCCCTACACCACGGGGCCGACTACTCCTAATTAACACGTAATACAAATCGTAAAGGTAAGCTTTCAAAAGCTATCCGGACAACGCTGGGTATCACAGCTAGTAAATAAATAATTTTTAACTTCAGGAAACCTCTAGGAGTGGGGTTGAACTCATCACAAATTGCATAGGCTATAACGCCAGAAAGCTGAACACACGCAAGCCATGCATGCGGGTGCGAGCGCTGGTACCCCTTCTACTGTTCATGTGTACAAATGGTGAGATTATTATTTCGTGTGGCTATTTCTAGCCGAGTGCAGCCCTTGTAAGGCAGACCCTCCGATGAGGGTGGGTGGCATCTGCCATGTGTACGGAACTGCATGTTATTGTGGTGGAGGCTAGTGTTATGTGTGATGTGTGAGTTGCAGGGATGTTGGGGATAGCACAAACACCCAGCCCCCGGGCCATTGGAATTAACCAATGAAGGTTAAAATCCCCGACCCGGCCGGGAATGGAACCCGGGACCCTCTGAACCGAAGGCCAATACGCTGACTATTCAGCCAACGAGTCGGACAATGGTGAGATTAACAGAGAAGATATCACGGTGAATCCGAGTGGGTGTCATTATTGTTTAGAGGAAAGGGAACCGTCAGAAAGCGGCTCACGGAGATTTAAGGCGCGTCCGCTGTGCATCTGTCGATCGACCCGGACTAAGGTGGCCCATTTTTTTTCAGATCACCGACTTTTTCGGAAGTGTAGTTTAATTTATGCAAAGAGAGTTTGTTGCGTGGCTTGGTTAAGTAGCTATGAGCTCTCATTTGCTAGAATCCCACTGTCGCTAGGCCTGAAGATGGTTTATCCGCTGTTTCCCATTTTCACATCACGTAAATGCCGGGATTTACCATATTAATGCCATGGTCGCTTCTTCCCATTCCTACCATTGTCTTACCGCATAGTAGATGTAAAACCTGAGTCACTGTATTGTAAAACTAATATAATGTTTGATTTGTAAATTAGTTTGTAACAATTCTGTAGTATTTAACTTATAATTTGTCATAAACACTTTTTATTTTTCTCCTAGTACCACTTTCTCCTAAGCCTAGAAAAATTGTGGGTGCTTTCTGTGACACATACGCGAACTTGACCCGTCCTACGGTCGGAATCCCTTCCTGTCCTGTACCCTATGTGGAAGGATGTATTCTCTATTGAGTATTTCTGTGGTGGTTGGAAGTGTACTGTGTTGTGTGTGTATGAAGAGGAGTGTGTTGGAACAAGCACAAACACCAAGTCTCCGAGCCAGGGGAATTTAACCAGACAGGATTAAAATTTCCGATCCGGCCGGAAATTGAAGCCAGGACCCTCTGAATTGAAGGTGTCGACGCTGACCACTCATCCAACGAGCCGCAATTTGTCATTAACACTTTTTCATTTATTGGCTTTTTTCCCAATTATTTGGGGGTCTGCACTTACAAGTATTAAGCCAAGTTCTGGGACCGAATTCCCTTCCCGACCTCAACCCTATACTGGGCAATGTATTCTTATGTGTGTATCTGTGGAGGTTAATATGTTAAATACTTTCAGGTAACTAAAAAAAAAAAAAAAAAAAAAAAAATCTGTGATAGCCTTAAAACACCACCTACGTGCAGTTTCCGACTGATGAGCGCAAGCCATACAGAGGCAAAGCATTGGCGCTTTTTTCTTTTTTTTCACTTTGCTTTACGTCTCATCGACACAGATAAGTCTTATGGTGACGATAGGAAAGGAAATGCCTAGGAGTGGGAAGGAAGCAGCCGTGGTCTTAATTATGGTGCAGCCTAGTGTGAAAATGGGAAATCACGGAAAATTAACTTTAGGGCTGCCGACAGCGGGGTTCGAACCCACTATCTCCCGAAAGCAAACTCACAGCTGCGCGATCCTAACCGCACGACCAGCTCGCCCGGTGGTATTACAAACAACCAGTCTCTGAGCAGGAGGAATTAATCAAACGCGATTAAAATCCCCGTCTCGGCTGGAATCGAATCACGGGCCCTCTCAACCGAAGGCCACTACGCTGACCACTCAGCGAATGAGGCGCATAGTTTGTCATAATAAACCTATAACTTGAAACATGATCAGCGCGACGAATCTTCTCGGCCGTTTTTTCTTTCTAGGCTGTAGTCCCTCTCTCACCGTGTAATAGCTCCTCAGTTATTCGCACGTAGGCTGAATGGGCCTCGAACTAGCCCTCAGATCAAGGCCGGGAATCGAATTCGGGGCTCGTTTCTCCTAGACCGTGGGGCCGAACTTCTGAGCCACTCAGCCCGGTAAAAGGAAGAAGAATATGCGGGGTCAGTTGGTATGAATGTTCGGGATAACACGTTCTGATTCAGTGTGGAAAACAACAGCAAACTACCTTGTTCATTATTTCCATAGCATACCTCTCCGGAGACATCCGACATTTCGATCAGAATTGGTGGTATGATTGGGGATCCAAACAGCATTGAAGTTGAGGACTTAACGTACACACATGAAACAATAGGTGCTGGTGATCAATTTCTTTCATTGTTTGAAGTAATTATTATCATCATTGTGAACGTTAAAGTCATGTTGGTAGTGGTGGTGTTTACTGTTTTGAGGGGAAATACGAATAGGAAACTATCCCCTCTTAACACATTGTTGTCCGGGCGCGCGCTACTCCATTCTTTCTTGTGGACCGGCAACAGAAGCACACCTAGCATGAGAAGTAGGATGAAATATAAATACCTGTAAAACTTGTTAATGGTTCTAAGACTCTGTTTTCATCCTTATTTCTCAATCTATTAACCTCACTGTCACTGCAATCACTGTCATCTTCACTCGTATTATTGCCGCCGTCTAGAGACACGTCTGAACTGAAGTATATTTTGATGTTGGCGGACACACATCTTCACAATCACTAATACTTGCACTTTCGCAATCACCAGGGACATCAGATAAACTATCAGCATGCAATTCTCCAAGTATTTCATCATCGATCAAGCTGTCTTTGCTACGGCGCGCCATGCTGACACCTGGCAATACACTCGGTCACGCGGTACTGAAGGTTATGAAACCACGCTTCCTGTGCCGAAAGCATTGTCAAGGAAACAATATATCTATCTAAATTCCGATCAACAAAGTCTTTAGTTTGTAAACAACACGAAATATTTCGATTAATAAACGGCGGAGAGGATAAAAACACACAAGAATGAATCAATGTGAGAAAACGTTAATTTACGTAGCCGGTCGCCCGCGCACAGTACGACACTACGTTATTAACGTAGCCCGACATTAATGTGTTAACACTGAATTAGAGGATGAATGGAAGATTACTGACTCTTTGAGAAACGAGCGTGTCGGCAAAAGAAAAGGGAGTATCAAGAACGGCGCGAAACTAATAATTGGCCTAGACCTCGTCGGCGTCGGAAGAGAATAAGAGTTGGCCAAGGCAGCTCGAATCTTCTTCTTGTAGTGCCTTCTCCATTACTGAAGGTTGGCCACAATCACAGCGAAATCTGTACGATGATCAGCTGTCCTCATCATTCTACTAGAATCTAGTCCTGTCCAATCCCCTAAGTTCCTCAGGTGTTTCCTTCGACCGCGACCTCTACGTCCATCAATTTTACCCTGCATGAATTTAAGTAGATTGTACTATTCATTCCTCATAATATGCCCAAGGTAGGCCGACTTTCTTTCCTTGATTGTACACACCAACACCCTCATCGTGTGTTTCAGTACGTTAGCATTGGAAACGTGGACAGTCCACGAGATTCGGAACATCCACATCCACATCAATGGTGTTACATTTCAGAGTCCATGTTTCAGCGCCGAATATACATACTAGCATCTGACGAAGTTGTGACGTGCCTCCAAGCTGAGACGTCTGTCACACTGTAGATTCTTCATTTTCAGAAAGCTAGCACGAGCCATTTCTATTCGCATACGGATCTCTAAATCTGGGTCTAAGTCCTCAGTAATCCAGCTAACAAGCTACTTAATCTTCCGCACTTCTTCAACTGGTTCCCCATAAATGGTCATAACGTGTTACGAGTTCTGGTAATGGTCATGTCGGTGTTAATTTTGAGACCATGTTTATCACCTTCTGCTACGATTCTGTCTACCAGAATACTGTCAGCCAAGATGACAGCGTCATCTGCGCACCTCAGATTGTTGATCAGCCTACCGTTATCTTGTACTCCATCTTCCACTTCTTGAAGAGCAGCTCGGAATATCTGCTCAGAGTACAGATTAAGCAGCAGGGGAGATAATACACATCCTTGCCGTACCCCATGTTTGATCCTAGTAGCAGGAGTCTCGGAGTTTCCAATTCTCGCAGAAGCTTCTTGATGTTCATACAGCTTTTTGGCAAATGTAAGATCTTCACTATCTATTCCTACTGTGTTCAGAATTCGCAGGAGTTCGAAATGTTTGACACAATCGAATGCTCGGGCATAATCAATGACCGATCTCTACAATTTTGTAAAAGTGTCGTTAGGCAGAACAAGGCCTCATGTGTCCCAAAGCCCTTGCGGAAACCAAATTGTTCGTTACCTATGTCCGGTTCACATGTTTTATGAATTCTCAGTTGTATTATCTTTAGAAACAAGAGGAAAGGTAAAAGCTAGGGATATAGCACATGTAAGTGAAATCAGTGCCAGGCTCAGAGCAAGGCCACGTGGTCACCACACCACACGTCCAAGTTGAGAGCCCATGGGAAGTTACCTTTGTTTAATCACCTCTTACTAAAGGCAGAGTATACTGAGGCTGTACTCAATGCCCACAAACGCAAGGGAATAAATGAAAGAACAGTCAGTCAGTCATTACAACTTACAATTTCATTTTCGTTCCCTATTGCCAATATAATGTGCAGAGATTCAGTTCTTATACAAGAATTCTATTAATAGGTCCGCCTGTTCAATATTTATAGTGTTACAATAAATATAATTATAATAAAAGTTCTTTGGAACGTTAGGACATGTTTCGACCTAGCATATTTGGTCATCTTCAGTTGTAATAAAAATTGATCTATACACTTTAAAACGTGAAATATCATTGCAAAGATAATATAAAAACATTAAAACTACATATTATTATGCAATAAAATGAGTGTCCACTTTTTACGGACGTTGCTTTAGAAATTGTGTTATTCGATTTGGAAGGAAGAAACTATTAGGACATTCTTTATCTCACAAATCAGTAAAGCAACGTCCGAAAAAGTGGACGCTTATTCCACTGCATAATCAATGCGCAGTTTTAATATGTTTTTATATGTATCTTTGTAATGACATTTCACTTTTTAAAGTGTATAGACCAATTTTGATTACAGTTGAAGATGACCAAATATGTTAGGCCGAAACATGTCCTAACATTTTAAGGAACTTTTATTATAATCAACACGTGAAGTATTGAACAGTTGGACCAATTAATAACATTATTTGATAAGAACCGAATCTCAATCAATCAATCAATCAATCAATCAATCAATCAATCAATCAATCAATCAATCAATCAATCAATCAATCAATCAATCAATCAATCAATCAATCAATCAATCAATCAATCAATCAATCAATCAATCAATCAATCAATCAATCAATCAATCAATCAATCCATCAATCAGTCAATCAATCAATCTTCTTTCCAGTTAACACTTCTTTTCTATTCCCACGGTAGTCCGTTCTTTGAGGAATGAGGAGTCATTCAACTGGCTGCTCATCACTTTGACGATAGAGTTGGTGATTGTAGTTTTAAATGATAAAACAATGCGATAATCAGACCTGTGTTATAACAACAAGAGACGATAGAGGAGATGGTCTGACCTCACGAATATAAGGCTATAGGATAAAGATGACTCATTTAAATACAGATAAACGAAACATGCTGTAGACCTCACTAACCTATCCCGGTTGAAGTTCGAGGAGAATGAAAGGTAACCAGAGGGAACTGAACAGGCAGGATGGAAGAGCTTTTCAAGAAATTTGAAGTAACACAAGGCTAAGTTGGCAAACTGACAATTTACGGTCGGGTTGACTGGCTCAGACGGTTGAGGCGCTAGTCTTCTGACCCCAACCTGTCAGATTCGATCCTGGCTCAGTCCGGTGGTATTTAAAGGTGCTCAAATACGTCAGCCTCGTGTCGGTAGATTTACTGGCACGTAAAAGAACTCCTGAGGGACAAAATTCCCGCACCTCGGAGTCTCGGAAAACCATCAAGAGTAGTTAGTGGGACGTAAAACCAATAACATTATTATTATTATTATTATTATTATTATTATTATTATTATTATTATTATTATTATTATTATTATTATTATTAGCCTATATACGATTCCTTGAATGCCAGCCGAGGTAATGAATTAATGACAGGAGCATAGGACGTCAGGAAATTAAGATAAGTTTGTTTACACGTCTGAGGAGTCTACCCTACATACCATTTACGCCACAAGAAGACAGTCTTTAAAATTTAATCAAAGGCTTGTCACTGATACAATTCTCAATACCATCAACGTCTTCGTGCCCTTCCAAATCTTGACAACTTAACACGCAGTCTGTGATTCACAACTGAAACTCTCTGGTACCTTTTCAATGAATGATTCATTTTGTCAATGCCATGCAATTCATCCTCATAGTGTGTATGGATCTCTCTTTGCTAAGACGGAACCTATGCCTACAGGAGACAATCGAACTCATACTAATCGACGACGATTTCGTCATTCGCTTTATGTGTGAGCGTGGATTAATCGAGAGCATATCAATTTCAAGGGTTCAGTTACTCAGTGGACTTAAGTTCCCTTTCGATGTTGTGTCCTTTTCGGCTTATTAAAATAAAGCTGTTATTTTTCATTTTAAAATGTCTTCGTTGAATAAATTATTTTATATTCATTTTCCCCCCATTTAATTTGTTCTGAGAGGATGGACTTACTATTAAAAACAAAAATCATTATCATTAACTGGCTCAGTCGACAAGCTGGTCTATGTTTCTTATTACTTTATAGAATGACGAAAGGAACTAAAATTTTCAGATAACCTAATTAATCTGCAATGAAGCATCCTAAGCAAGTTTTTAAGAACTTCAATCGGTGAAGCATCACCCTTATTTAGTTCACCTACCACTGATTTTAAATTTCTAAAAAAAAATTTCAGCATAATACACAGTTGTTTCTAACCCGCAATTATTAATTACGAGTCTAGGTAGAAGTGCATGATCAAGATTTTTGGCTTTGAACCAAATAGTTCTTTTTGGGTCTTTCATGAACACATTTTTTCAGTTTGAAAATAATTCATCCACTTCAGGATATAAGGCATGTAACAACGTAATATGAAATATGCAAGTAACTTGTTGTGGAAGTTTAGAGAATCGTATATTGTATATTTGTAGAGAAATGTATATTTACCCCCTTAGTCCTGTTTCCTGATACGGAATCGTGGGTGAGGTGAGATGAAATAGTATGTTTTTATAGCCAGATCTCCTTCCTGACGCCAACCTAAGTTGAGGAGATAATAAAGATGAAATGCATGATAGTGAATGAAACTGGGCAAACAGATGGAATGAATAGGAACTGCCCCGGCATTTACCTGGAAGAGAAAATGGGAACCCACAGAAAACAATTCTCAGGACCGCCGTCGATGGGGGTTCGAACCCACTTTGCTCCATAGCCGTAGCGCGGTAACATGCGCAGCCACTCCGCTCGGTATTATTATTATTATTATTATTATTATTATTATTATTATTATTATTATTATTATTATTATTATTATTCATTTGCTGGGGCTGTTGAGGACCATGTTAAGTATTTGGCAGTGAATTCCCTCATTCTTTCTGAGTGGGCCTGCTTGCGTTCCTTTGTCCAAGGAACACCGCGTCTTCTTCTCAGTTGTTCGTCTCGGTTTAGTCCATTCATCACTATCTTTCTTTGTTTTCGGAAAAGATCTCTATCACAGGCGTTTTCCGGTTTGATCTGAGCATTTGGAGGTCTTCTTTGGTGTTTCTAAACCAAGGCATCGTTGGTTTAGGTGTTGAATTAAACAAATGAAAAATATAAATAAAATTCAGTGAAACTCAATCGTAAAAAATTACCAGTGTTTCGTCCCAGTGCGGCATGGGATCATCAGCGGGCGAAACACTGGTAATTTTTGACGATTGAGTTTTCTGAATTTTATTTATCTATCTCAATCGGGAGCTATATTTTTGGTCAAGAGAAAAATCTGTTTGGTCAACCTGTTTCCGTCCATTCGTTTGAAGTGACCGTTAAATATTACCCGTCTTTTGCGGATATAATAATAATAATAATAATAATAATAATAATAATAATAATAATAATAATAATAATAATAATAATAATAATAATAATAGTTATTATTTTACTGGCAAACTGACGACTTAGGATCACGCTGCAACCTCATTCCTTTCTCTTTGTATGGAGTTTCCTCAGTGACCCATACTCCTTCATGCACGCTGGTCTGCTTCCGTTGCACTTCTGTCCAGGCTCCTCCGGTCTTCTTAGTTCTTTATTCGTCTTGAAACCCTTCCAAATTTTTCACCTTCTTCCTAAACTGATTTTTGTATAATATTTTGACCTCCAGGATGTTTAACCTTTATATCCCCCGTGTTTCCTTAATCTATGCTGTAGTTCCATGCTTCTTTTTCCAGAAGAAACCAAATATCTGCTTGGTAAACCTATTTCTGTCCATTCTGTACAAATTTCCGAGAATAGCCAGCCTCCTTCTCCTCATGGCCTCGAGATTCTTTCCACCTTCTGGTAAAATTCTTTATTGCTTCGAAGTTTCCATCCGCCTTCAGTCTACACAACGCCCATAATTTTTCTGAAGATCCTTCGTTCTAAGATATTTTGCGGATATTATTATTATTATTATTATTATTATTATTATTATTATAATAATTATTATTATTATTATTATTATTATTTATATTATTATTATTATTACGAGGGTTGGGGCAAAAGTCACGGCAACTACTTTTTTCTTGAAGATACCAGTCCGGTTGGAAAATGTGACATATACAGACGAAAGGAAAAGGTGTTAACTACATGTGTGGACAATGATTAGCACTGAAATATCGTAACACACTAATTTATTACGCTAGTATACAGGGCACTGTGGCCTTCCCGGTGCAAAAGAATGACAACGCAGTACACATAAAGTTGCCATGACAAACCTGGGCCTAAAGACCCTGAAAGTAGTCCCCTGCTACTGACACCACACTCTGAATACCATCTGCCTCAGCATTTGCCGCACCATGTGTGAATCGGGTCACCTGTTGGCACACAGCATTAGCAATGACCTCTCGTGTTGCAAACCGACTACCACGTAGTAGTTCCTTAATCTTGCGAATGAGATCAAACTCACAGGGCGAAATGTCGGGAGAGTACGGTGGGTCCTCCAATTCTTCCCATCCCCAACGTCGCAGTAGCTGCCCTACACACTCTGCTTTATGTGGTTTTGCATTGTCGTGCGGGATTATTGCTCTGTCCACAAGATTCGGACGTTTCTCCTGAACGACGTACCTGTCTCACCAGGAAGTCCCTGTAGTACTGTGCGGTCACCGTTCTGCCATGTGGAACAAAGTGGCAAACAATGACAACCCTGACGTCATAAGCGACGATCACCATCAATCTGACTGGGGAAGGATTCTGACGGACCTTCTGCCTGCTTGGTGATCCAGCATGGCGCCACTCCGCGGACTGACGTTTCAGTTCTGGTTCGTATGCCCTGGCCCAAAATTCATCGATGCGATTATTCGTGACAAGAACTGATCGTTGTCCTGTTGCCAGCGTGCAGGGTGGTCGGAGCATATTGCTTAGCGCACCTACCTTTGAACTTCCGTCAGTGCACGCGGTACCCACCGCGATGCGATTTTACGCAGTTGCAGCTCATTACGCAATATTCTGTGGACGGTGCGTTTCTCGATGCCACTTGCCCTCTCTAACTCCAGTAGCGTCCATCGTCTGTCTTTATCCAGGAGCTGTTCGATGACGGCACGTGCCACGTCGGTCCACACACTGACAGGTCGTCCCGAACGTTGCTCATCACTGGTTGACACACGTCCTTCATGAAACTTTCCTACCCACCGTGCTACTGTACGATATGGTAGGACATTATTTCCAAGGGCTTCCCCTAATTCACTGTGACATTCCATCGCATTTCTCCCTCGGAGAACGGCTATTTTGGTGTAAGCGCGCTGCTCAACACGGATTACTTCCATCTCGCACGACACTCACCAACTGACTGATTTTACAGCCCTCGCTGCGCTACTACCAGCTATCGCAGAGCCATCTGTTGTTCTGAATACACACTATGCCTGCAGAACTTCCACACGACACATAAATGCGTTCGTGATCCATTCACATATCTACAAGACAAAAAATAGTTGCCATGACTTTTGCCCCAATCCTATCATAATTATGATTTTACTGGCAAACTGACCATTTAGGATCACGCTACAACTTGGAGTTCAAGGGCATGCATTCACTGGCATACAGGCATTCTGTTTTAACCACGGTGTCGTAGTGTTTTATTTTGGCATTCCAAGATATGCACTTCTTAATGTAGGCGTTTTATTAATACGTATACTCTCCTCATTTTTGAGATCCGATCATCCACTGCCGGCATTTTCTAGTCCATTATCCTGTATTCTTCTTCTTATTATTATTATTATTTTTATCCTCCACTCCACTTATTCCTCCTCATCATCATCATCATCATCTTCATCACCTTGTTCTGTGGCATTCGGGAGCTCGGTCAACCATCCAGCAGTAGGAATATCAGTATTACTGGAAATTACTTTCAGAAGAGGATTTCTTCCCAGAGCTGAAGGCTGGTCGATGTGTGATGCTCGTCATATCATTCATGTCTATCCTCTACCAGACATGAATATTGAGAAAAGCTTCAATAAACAAAACTCCGGTCAATAGAAGTTAAGACATTTCTTAACTCTCCTTGAATCATCACAATGGTGTGGCTCCATATTCTCTATGCGGTCCGTCCTTAATGTTATAAGAGATGGCAGCAATAAAACCCTAATTTGAAGGGGGTATGAAAAGTAGCTTCGTAGGGAGGAGATTTTGCATGACTGGTCATCCACATGGGCGTTTGCAAGATTAGCTAATTAATTCCATCTTGACCGTGGGCAAAATTTTTGTTCATTGGTTACCTAATGGTGTCAATAGTTTCATTAACTTTTACGACTTCCACCTTGAAAGACTTGCAGATGGCCATGGACAAGGGGTGACAGTGGCAATTGAACGGCAGGGGATTCTTGGTACGAACACGACAGGGTAACCAGTGCTGAAATGGGATATGGGAGTGCTTGATATGTTAGAGGAAGGTTTCCCATTACTTCTGTTTTAAGGACGGGCTGGAAGTAGCTGGCAGGTTAACCTCAGGTTATTCCTGTAATATTGTACTGGGCTATGTTCCCACGTCAGTACTCGCTTGTCGATCATTCGTGGTAGGTCACCTCTGGCTGTAAGGCGGAGATGGAGCCTCACGGCACCACAACACAAAACAAGGACACACAGAAACACAGCACTGTTCAGAAATTATCACTTCATTTCACCTAGGACGTTAAAAACCTCTTGAATTTCATTCTTCGAGTGGGGCTGAGTGGCTCAAACCGTAGAGCGCTGGCCTTCTGAATCCAAGTAGGCGGGTTCGATCCCGGCTCCGTCCGATGGTATTGAAGGGGCTCAAGTGTGCCAGACTCATGTCGATACATTTACCGGCCTACTGTTTGAGTGTAAGTTAAAAATTAGAATTAGGACAAAAAATAACACTTACGACAAAATGAATAAAAATATATATTTGCATAAAAATGAAAATCCATAGCCTGTTTCCAGTCATTCAACAATGTCAGGAATGGAATGAATGAAGCCCCTATCTAGCGGCGAGGATGGGAATAATGCCGGCTGCCGAAGCCTGTCGCACTCCTATGGGGCAATGATTAATGACTGACAGGTGAAATGATATTGGAGAGTGTTGTTGGAATGAAAGATGTCAGGGAAAACAGGAGTACCAGGAGAAGAACCTGCCCCGCCTACTCTTTGTCCAACACAAATCTCACATGGAGTGACCGGGATTTAAACCACTGAACCCAGCGGTGAGAGGCCAGCGCGCTGCCACCTGAGCCATGGAGGGCTATAACACAGAAAAAAACAAAATAGGTGTGTGTCTGTAGCATGTACAGATTCAGCGTATTTTTACGTATAACATACTTATGTAATTTTGTTTGAGTACTTTTATAATTTTTGTTGTGAATCTGGACTCGAGCCGTGCAATGAGCGAGTCTGAGCTAATTCCGTCAGCTCGTTTGGCCAGAGAACGAGCCTTCTGTTGAAACGAACAGGCACAGACTAATAATTGAACGAGACTCAAACTAGACTCATTGCTGCTCAGTAGAAACGGACGAAATTTGAGAACTGAGCTGTGTGAGTTATAGCTGAAGTAAGACCTTGGAAGCCAAGCGCTATTAGCGCTAGTTTCGTCAGCTAGTGTGGCAAAGAGGGCAGAGTGAATATAAGGAAATAGTGAATGCACTGTTGCTATCTCTCTCCCTTCACTTCTTTAAGCGATTGTCAGCGAAAATTTCACATTCAGTACAGTGCAACACTCACGTCATTGTACGAGAACCGGTAGCACTTGCTATTTCGGCCTAGGTGTTGCCAAGCAGTGCGCAGTGACAGACAAATCACGGAGCTACAGCACATCTCCCGTGGGCAATCTTCACTTGGACTGGCTCATGGTGAGACACTCCCCTGTACAGTTTAGAAAGCTATTGGTCTTGCATTACCAGGGAGAGAAGGGCAGAGGGAGTTATTTGGAGTTCGCATTTCTTGCGGGGTTTCACTTGGAGTTGCCGATCTCTAACCTAAACTCAAAACAGATTCGGCGTACTAGACCGCGCAGTTGTTCAGTATTACTCGGCGGGTGATCGCACTACGAGTTGTTGCAGTGTTTCTGCTTCACGCGTGTGTGTTACGAGTGTTATATATAGTGCATGTACAAGAAAGATGTTCGGAAAACCAATGCATGTGGCAACAGTGTGTCAATGAGTGAGTCACTAAAACTTCTGAGTTTCCGAGCTTCTGTTCGACCTGTCCAGACTTGTTTCTGCTTAGAGTGGTCAGACAGCAAGGACAGATCGGTTCATAGAAGTTGAGCTCCTTGTCGAGTTTGGTCCTTCCACTCACTCACTGAATAGAGTGCTCGAACAAAAAGCTCTGAACGAGTCTCGACTCAGCGGGACCCATTTCTTGTCAGTGAGTTTCAGTCAATCTACGCATCATTTTGTACGACTCTAAGATGGATATATTGGATACTAGCAATTACCCGCCACTTCGCTCGCGTGGATTTCGTAATTTGATCAATGTAATCGTTCCTCGGCATTGTACTAAGACATAATCTAAAAATTCCTAAAGTATAAAAACTCACCCAAAAATTGAGTTTCATTTACTCCAGAAATTCTTTGTAAACCATGTTTGTGGTATTACCTTTTGGGGCTAAGACGACCACGCGACATAGAACTGTACATGTGAGAAACAATCTTCTCTCAAGTCGAAAAAATATATACATGTATCTTTGTTTTTAAAGGAGATTCCAAATACCAGTTATCACGTCTATTATATCTTCAGTTTTTAAGATATAAGTATCCACATAAAAACAATTAAATTACTTTTCACTTCTATTCAACCCCCGTAAAGTGCCTTCTCCGAAAACAAAAGGGTAGACTGCATGTTCCTGTATTTTAAAAGGATTTTCCATATACCAAGTTTCTTGTGTCTAATATGTTCGGTTTTTGACATATAATGTAGATATACTGATACACATTTTAAAAATTCACCCACTTTGCCAATTCTTTCCAGCCCCTTAACTGGATTTTCCGAAAACAAAAAATACGCGTTTCATTATTTTTAAAGGAGATTCCAAATACCAGTTTTCATGTCTGTGCGTCTGTAACACCTTCAGTTTTTTTAGATAAATGTATACTCATAAGAATAATTCAACTTCTTCTTCTTGACTTCTTTCCACCCCTCTTCTGCCTTAAGTGGACTTTCCGAAAACAAAAAATACGCGTTTCCTTATTTTGAAAGGAAATTCAAACGACCAACTTTCACGTCTGTAACAGCTTCAGTTTTTAAGATAAAGTATCCTCATAAACATATTTCAACTCATTTACTTATTTTCAACCCCACACCCCTTACGTCGATTTTCCGAAGAAAACAAACGCGTGTTTATTTCTAAAGGAGATTCCAAATAATAATTTTCACGTCTGTAACATCTTCAGTTTTTGAGATGTAAGTATCCTCATAAAAGTAATTCAACTTCTTTTTCACCCCCATTTGCAACCCTTTAAGTTGATTCCCCCCTCCCCAAAAGTGCGTGTTTATTTATTTTTAAAGGAGATTCCAAATACCAGTTTTCAAGTCTTTGACATCTTTAGTTTTTGATATATAAGTATCCTCATACAAAGAATTCAACTAATTTTTCAATTCATTCACCACCTCAAGTGGATTTTCCGAAGACAAAAGAACACGTGTTTCTTTACTTTGAAGGAAGATTCCAAATACAAACGTTCATGCCTCTCACATCTTCAGTTTTTGAGATATAAGTATCCTCATAAAAAGAATTTAACTCCTTTTTCACCCCAGCCCGTTTTGATTCCCGCCCGCCGCCCCATCCAAAGGTGTGTGTTTCTTTATTTTTAAAGGAAATTCCAAATACAAATTTTCACGTGTGTAAGCTTAAGATTTTGAGATCTACTGTAAGTTTCTCCATTAAATTTTCATTTCCTTACACCCTCCCCCCTTAAGTGAATTTTCCGAAAACCAAAAAACTTGTTGTTTTTTTTGTATTTATAAAGGAGCTCCCAATTCCCATTTATCACGACTGTAACTTCTTCAGTTTTGAGATACCGATATATGTATCCTCATAAAAAAGAATTAAACTCTTTCTTCACAACACCCCTCGAAGTTAATTTCCCCCAGAAAATGCGTGTCCATTACTTTTAATGGAGATTCCAAATACTAATTTTCACGTCTGTAACATCTTTAGCTTTTGAGATATAAGTATCCTCATAAAAAGAATTCAAATAATTTTTCAATGAATTCACCCCCTTAAGTGGATTTTCCAAAGACAAAATATTACGTGTTTCTTTACTTTGAAGGAAACCAAATACAAATGTTCATGTCTGTAACATTTTCAGTTTATGAGATATAATTTATTTAGCGTATGGCTTATACAAACATCATTGCCAGGAGATTCTGTGGATAGTCTGGCTGCCTGTTTTCACTGTTGCTCAGTTAGCACCACCCAGGAGGCACGTGTAGGGCAATTAGAGGTTAAGCCTACGGACGTGAGCAACGTTACCTCCCATGAGATAGAAGTATCCTCATGAAAAGAATTCAACTACGTTTTCACTCCACCACCCCCCGTTAATTTGGTTTCCCCCACCCAAAAAATGCACGTTCCTTTGTTTTTAAAGGAGATTCCAAATACCAATTTTCACGTCTATAACCTTCAGTTTTGAGATATAAGTTTCTCTAGAAAAAGAATTCAATTTTTTTAATCCCTTTCACACTCCCCACTCAAGTGAATTTTCTATAAACAAACAGTACCCGTTCCTTTAAAAGAGCTTCCAAATACCAATTATCACGACTGTAACATCTTCAGTTTTTGAGATATATGTATCCACGTAACAGGAAATCATCTCCGTTTCCATCCCCCCCCCCCTACCAAGTTGATTCCCTACCCCCCCCCCCCCACAAATGCGTGTTCCTTTATTTTTAAAGGAATTCCAAATACCAGTTTTTACGGTTGTAACGTCCTTGGATTTTTGGTATATATACATACTTTCTCATACAAATCAACTATTTTTTCTATTCATCCCCCCCCCCCCGTTAAGGGATTTTCCTAAAAACCAAATAATACGTGTTTCCTTATTTTTAAAGGAGATTCCAAATACAAAATTTACGTCTGCAACATGTTAAGGTTTTGAGATATACTGTAGATAGGTTAATTTTCAAAATTCACCCCTTTCTCAGTTCCCCTTATGTGAATTTTCCGAAAAAAATATTTTTCCTTTAATTTTACAGGAAATTCCAAATACCAAGTTTCAAATCTGTA
The DNA here is from genome assembly GCF_040414725.1 of Anabrus simplex. Classification (NCBI taxonomy): domain Eukaryota; kingdom Metazoa; phylum Arthropoda; class Insecta; order Orthoptera; family Tettigoniidae; genus Anabrus; species Anabrus simplex. The sequence goes on along the minus strand of NC_090265.1, from coordinate 628,890,468 downwards.
AAATGTTACGTGTCTGAGATAATTTGCAGATATAGTCTTTTTAACATTTCACCCCCATTTTTCGCTGCTGTTCACCCCCTATTTTTCGGATTATCCAAAAGCACAACAATACGTGTTTCTTTATTTTCAAAGAAGATTCCAAATACCAATTTTCATGTCTGTAACGTATTCAGTTTTTGAGATATAAGTCTCCTCATAATGGGCGTTCAACCCCTTTTTCCCCTTTTCTCATCTCCCCTAATGACACTTTCCGAAAACAAAACAACCACGTGTTTCTTTATTTTTAAAGGAGATACCAAATACCAATATTTACGTCTTTAAACTTTTAAGTTTTTGAGGTATAGATACCGTCGTTTTAATAATTCACCCCCCATTTCACCCCCTTAGCGCCAGAATATCCATAAATCCTCCCTTAGTGAGCACCTACACCCTAATATAAATGTATCCCCAACATTTCATTTCTTTATGTCCAGTAGTTTTGGCTCGGCGATGATGAGTCAGTCAGTCAGTCAGTCAGTCAGGACATGTTATTTAATATATATAGAATATCCAAGACTTCACGGGAAGACCATATCACCACGTCGTGCCGGGAAATCACGAGAAGTTTTAACCCTCGTAAAATGCAGTAAGTGACAAATAGGGCCTGGTACAACTGATTATAGAAGGCAAGAGAGAAGGGAAATGTGGATGTGGGCAGAGCAGATTCTCATAGGTGTGACACTTCTAACAGTAATACACATCCATGATACGGCAACTCTGACACGAGAAATACAAAATACTGCATGATGGTCTCCAACGTTCTGTGAGAAGAAGAACAGCTATAAATTTTACAAGGTATTACCGGAGTTACGTGCTTTTCCCAAGATTTTTGCAACTTACTGAAATCAAAACAAAAACAGTGTCAAATTTCCGTTTCGGAAATCACATGACCAGAAACTGTATGTCTTTCAAAGAAGGAAACTTAAATTGGTAACGATTAATTCATTTGCATCTAACGAAGTGATTTTGAGAGACATCTGTGTGGAATTTGGAGTTGACAAATGTAGGATTCAGTGCATTGAAAGAGGGAAACACACTCAGGGCCAATGAAACTACCACGAATGAAATCATCAGTTCTCTTGAGTATGATGAGATGAAGCCTCTTCGATAAAAGTGATTTCTATATGTCTCTCAGTCATGGCCATCCATTAATACTTAACATCGCAGCCTGCACGGTTGCTAGGTAACATCGCGTCACATATTCTGTATCGCTAATTTCAGATGCCCTCCAGCCATAATACATGTTTATGTCAAAATGGCAGTACTTCCTTAATGAACGTTCACCGTTCATTGACCTTCACGGCCTGTGCCGTAACCACAACCTTGCTGTCGCTGAAGCGCACACTGATCACTCACCCTGGGAGCCTGTCGGACAAAAATCCCAGTCTGAGCACCTCTACTCCATATAAAAACTAGAGCTTTTATTATATTATCACACGAAACCATAATACGGGACGAGGCTGATTCTTCTTTAAAATCCACTCAGCTTTTGTTTCAGCAGGTGTACATGACCATGAGGTTCACTCAGCCTACAATAGAAATGAGTACGAAGTTAATTTTCGAGTATATAAACAAACCACTCCATCTATACTATTAATAAAATGAAATGGTGTTTGTTTGTTTGTTTGTTTGTGCCAGATAGGCTCGAAAACTACTTGACCGACTGAGTTGAAATTTGATAACGATATAGCTTAAAATCCCGAATCAAGCAAGGAACACTTTTGATTTTGATATAAACTAGCGGAAATGGAAAGTGTTACACCATGAAGTACCACTCCGATATTTATCAAACTTTGTGGAGATATTGATCACATAACAGGTAGGTCTATTAAATGATTAAACCATTAAATTATTAAACTTTCAGTTCATTCGGAACTGTTCATCACCGACATGATCATCATCTTCAGTATGAGGTTTGACCCCCACAGGCACGAATATACTCCTGTATTCGGTGTGGCATAGAAGCAAACAGCCCCCGAATGTCATCTTGAGGGATTTCTTGCCATGAATGAAACACATGCTGTGACATTTCAAGAATATTGCTCGCTGGAGGCTGGTATAACCGTATACGTCTTCCCATCACATCCCGCACATGCTCTATGGCTGACAAATCAGGGAACCCGACAGGTCAGACAAGGATCCGTACATTCTTCAAAGTGTTTCTGGTGTGAACTGCAGTGTGGGCTCTTGCATTATCCTGCTGGAATAAGTCAGTTGGCACCCTCGTCATTTAGCATTTAGTCTCCTTTCAACAATTACCAAGTCCGTCCTGTTGTCACATCCAATTGCTGCCCACACCATGATTCCAGGAGTTGGAGAGGTATGCGCCTCCATAATCGCTGCTTCCTGTGACATTTTATCAGGTGGTCTGCAGATATGTTTACGTCGGTCTGACCACCACAAACAGAAGCGCGACTCATCGATGGGCAACACAGAATGCCACTCAATGTCCCATTTGACCATGGCTCTACACCATGCAAGTCTCCGTTGTCTGTGGTCTGGTGTCAGTGGTAAACAACGCACGGCAACTCGAGATCGCAATCCAACTTCCAGTAATCTGTTCCCTACGGTTCGTGGTGACACTATGCCTGTACCCTCTGCCCGATTTCAGCTGTTGTCATCCGCCTATTCATCAGAGCCAGTGGACGAATCCTACGATCTTGTCGTGGTGCGCAAGGATATGACATTCAAAGAATTACGCAAAACACCAAGTGAATTTCGCAACAGGATGGAGTTTCTGTTTATTGAATTACAAATTCGCGGTGTTAAGTGTTTACGTGTATCGTGCACCGAAGACGTGATATATCGAAGACCTGGAGGAAGCACAACAGGACTTCTTACCCAGGTATCAGTATGTTTTTTAATGGGTGACTTTAATTCTGACGACTCAAAAGCATGCTTACCTCACACAATATGATGATCCTTCCTCTAAATCCCACACACCACACAGCTACTTCCCATACACTACTGGATTTAATTATTACAAACAATACTGATAGAATGCAGACTTACGGACAACAGCCAGTTCCCGGACTTTCCCAACATGACTTTATTAACGCAACTTAGTAAAATGCCCAAAATATGAGCCTAAATGAATATCTTATCGAGACTTCAAAAGGCTAAACGAAGAAGCGTTCATTGAGGACGCACTCAAAACACCGTGTCACAACATACAGCTCGTACATGACATTAACGACAAAATAACCTTGTTTAACGAACTACTTTTAGGACTGTATGACAAACATGCTCCCATACGGACAGCACGAGTGAAACGAAAACCTTCACCTTGGCTGACGCAAGACATACGGGAAAAAAATGGAGGAAAGAAATGCAGCTTTAAAATATTACAGAAAAAATCCAATCGCAGACAATTTCGGAAAGTACAAAAAATTGCGTACCACAACAACTCAGACCATCAGGAATGCTAAGAAACGCCATAAACATGAAATATTGAAAAATAATAATTCTGACAATGTTTGGAAAATTCTTCGGAACAATGGTTTGACAAAAAATAAAACCGACGAAAACAACACTGACTTGCCATTAGACGAATTAAACACACATATCTGCTCACAAAATTCACACACAGATGAACGAATTAAAAGGGAATCAATCGACAGACTACATCCGAAAAGAAAACACGATGGAGAAGAGTTTTATTTTTCACATGTAACTCTTTATGACGCCAGAAAAGCAATTCATGAAATAGTCAGAGGCTACTGGATGTGACGAAATAAATTTGACATTAATTAAAAGACACTCTGAAATTGTTCTCCCAACAATTACACACATCATAAATACCTCACTCATGACAGGAAGCTTTCCCAATATATAGAAAAGTGCCATAATACGACCGATAAGAAAAATCGATAATCCAACAAAACCCGAAGACTTTCGACCAATTTGCATACTTCTTTGTATTAGTAAAATATTAGAAAATGTCGTTCACAAGCAGATAAAAAATTACCTTAACAAACACAATTTACTCGAAAAATATCAGTCAGGATTTAGACCTAACCACAGCACTACTAAAAGTTACAAATGACATTCAAGTAGGAATGGACAACGGACAAATGACTATCCTTGTACTTTTAGACCTAAGTAAAGAATTTGACTGTGTGGACAGGGAAATATTATTAGCTAAGCTACAAGCTCAGCAATTTTCTTCAAGCGCACTGACGTGGCTGCACTCTTATTTAATTGGGCGGCAGCAGTGGGTGTCAGCAGGTACAAAAGTATCACACTGGTAACAAACTGAAGTTGGCGTAGTTCAGGGCAGTGTTCTAGCGCCACTGCTATTTTCACTGTACTTAAATGACCTACCAGAACATATGAAAACGTGTAAATACCATTTATAAGCAGATGACATTCAACTATATATAACTTACATACAAACCCGAAAGACATCCAATTAAACGATGAACTGGAAAATATAAAAGACTGGACTAAAAATAATTCTTTTAAAGTCAATCCATTCAAATCACAAGCAATCATAATAGGATCCAAAAATAATCATACCAAAATGAAAATTGTTGAAATTCCTCCAATCCTATTCCACGCAACACCAATACAAATAAACGAAACTGTAAAAAACCATGGCCTCATTTTTAATAAGTACCTAAACTGGACGGAGCAAACTACGAAAATCTGCCAACGAGTATTCTTTTCTTCGCACTCCCTTAAATGTTTACGGGATCTCCTTCCACTAAATACGAGAAAGTTACTTGTTCAAAGATTAATTGTACCCATCTTCGATTGTGGTGACGTAATATACAACAACCTAAACACCACACTTAACGCTAAACTTCAGCGGGCTTATATTACATGCGTCCGTTTTGTATTAAATATGCCCAGGTATTGTCATATATCACCTTATCTTGAACAGCTATCGTGGTTACATTTGGCGGAGAGAAGAAACCTTCACTCTGTATCGCTTGTTCACAACATTCTCCGTACAGACACACCAAATCCGAGAATGGATCTTAAATACTTGTCATCCCCAAACAGTAAACCTACAAGGTCAGAAACCTCTTCCCTGCTGAGCTTCTCCCAATTTACCGTACGACCGGTTACGGCAACTCATTCATACCTGCAACCACGGTTACTAGACTAGACGGTAGGGGTCACGCGCAGGCTCGCTTTGGCTGGTGATGTCATCTAATCCCCACTGCCGGGCTTGCAGTGAACACGACCCATTGTAATTGTGCGTCTCTATTAATGATTTGCTTGTTTTTATTTAACCACTTGCTAAATATTTTTCAGTTTTGTCAAATATAATTGCCAGTTGTTATGTGTAGGTAATTATATTGTAATTTATTTCAGTATTTTTCAGAACACTACAAGTAATATAATAACACTGTGCTTAACACGAATTATTCCAGTAGCTTTCGCCTCGCTAACAAAGTATTTACGGTTCGGTTTTCGTATTTTCTATCCATCCAGTGATTTTAGAACGATTTTATACGTAGGTTTATTTCTAAAACTAGTTACAAAAATTAAAGAAACATGACCAATCGCGCGGGATGCTTTTTACCGTTGTTTTGGTGGATTGTTGGTGTTGAGTAGTATTAAAACATCTAATATTATATTTATGTATAAGTTATTATTTATAAATGTGTATTGGCCGGGTGAATGTTGATAAAAATCCCCTGAAGAGACGTCAACCTCTTCCACCATATTAGGGGTCACAATTTCTTGGTGGGGAAAGAGGTTTCCACAGGCTTAGGCCATATAGAAATGTGGTGAGGAGAAAACCCTCAGTCAGAAAATGCGATCAAATGTTCAATATTTAAAAACACCTAATGAATACTCCTAATTATTATTATGGTAGTGAAACTCTATACATATTTACATTTTATAGGTTCCACACAAAATATTTACCCCAGATTGTTACTTGGTTGTTTTACATTACTTCAAAATCAGTCTATCAAACAACTCTTAATTTTTCCGCACTTCTTTTTACATTAGGTGTTCGTTTACACCTCTTGCAAGAATTTATGTGCCTATGTTTGTTTAAGTTTTTCATCCTTATAAACGTTCTGGTTCTAACGAAACATAAAACAACGAAATCTTCAAGATCAGGATGCTTTTCTTTTCTATTTCCTTTAAAAACCTAAAATCTCCTGGACATTTCTTAATGTAGTTTCCATGGAAGACACTAAATTCATTTTCCATTTTCTTCTTCTTGATCTGTTTACCCTCCAGAGATGGTTTTTCCCTCGGACTCAGCGAGGGATCCCACTTCTACCACCTGAAGGGCAGTGTCCTGGAACGTGAGACATTGGGTAGGAGATACAACTGGGGAGAATGACCAGTCCCTCGCCCAGGCGGTCTCACCTGCTATGCTGAACAGGGGCCTTGTGGGAGGGATGGGAAGATTGAAAGGGATAGACAAGGAAGAGGGACGGAATTGGTCGTGGCCTTAAGTTGGGTACCATCCCGGGGAGAAGCGGGAAACCACGGAAAACCACTTCCAGGATGACTCAGGTGAGAATAGAACACACCTCTACTCATTTGACGTACGGAGGCTGAGTGGACCCCGTTCCATCCTTCGTACCACTTTTCAAATTTCATGGCAGAGCCGAGAATCGAACCCGGGCCTCCGGGGGTGGCAGCTAATCACACTAACCACTACACCACAGAGGCGGACTGATGTTTACTTTTGTTATCTAATTCCTTCCTCAAGATTGCATTATTAACATTTTCTGCTTCAACTGGAGCCTGCGATTGTAAAATTTGCCATATCTCCTTACGATGATTTCTCTTTTCTGCCCTTATTTCACGATCTTTACAGAACTGACTCGCTAAATCATTACTACTCAGTGGCAAATTTAAATGTCAGGCCGTAAATCACGTCAAATTTTAAAGTTTCACTGTTCTTTGGAAAACGATGCAATTTAATGTCTAAGTCCTTCTGATGTCTATCGTGGTTAGAGCAACCAGTGGCAGCACAACACACCATGGCACAGCACAGCACAGAAAAATTAAACTCTTACACTCTTGAGAAGGTAAACACCATCACTAGACTAATGGTGTTCTGCTTCGTTTAGCGAACATGGGGAACGCGTGACGTCAGGAGGCATGGCTTGCTACTGCGCAGCGAACCGATGACCCCTACCGTCTAGTCTAGTAACCGTGCCTGCAACCATACGCTCGTGGAATTCCCTTCCGGCTGTAATTAGAGACAATCTTAGTAGAAATGTATTTAAGAAAGATGTTATAAATGATACATAGACTTAGACTTAAGAAATTAGTATTTAATGTTTTTATAGTAACTCTCAGAAATTTACCTTTTGTTTATAGCTATTATTTAAGTTTAATTTTATGATGAATTATATGTAACTAGAAATCTTAATACTCTGTAGTTTGCAAAATGTAGCATATATAATATGGTTTACCATAACAGCAGGTTTCATAGCCTGAGCCACGCCATATAAAATAAATAAATAAATAAATAAATAAATAAATAAATAAATAAATAAATAAATACATAAATAAATAAATAAATCCTTCCGGAAAGACCCATGCCTGCTTTTCGTGTCCCACCTGTTGTCCTCAGCCCATCTCGTCCCTACTCGTTCTTCAATAATTGCACTACAGCCAACTGTTTGCGCAATCTGTCGGTATGATGCCCCATATCCCTCATGCCACTGATTCGAACTTTCACAAAGTCCGAAAGATGGCGATAAGCTGCCCGTGCACGTCCTCTAGGCATGCTGTGTTGCGAACTCTATCTGAAAAGAGACAGTAACCTTAGACACACCCAACAGCCATCACGTACACACACCAGCCGCCATATTTAGAAATGGCGTTTTCCTGTACTAACAATTAGGTAGTACGAGGATAAAAATTTGAATCAACATATCGCACAGGCATGGAAATAGTGGGGTATCAGTTTGGTGCCATTCGGTCTAGGTATTCATGGTGTAACACTTTCCATTTCACCGGGCGAGTTGGCCATGCGGTTAGAGGCTCGCGGCTGTGAGCTTGCATGCGGGAGATCGTGGGTTCGAATCACACTGTCGGCAGCCCTGAAGATGGTTTTCTGGGGTTTCCCATTTTCACATCAGGCAAATGCTGGGGCTGTATAGTACGCGAACCTTTTCTTGAGCCCTGAGCTCCATAGTGCTGAATGCCACGGCCGTTTCCTTCCAACTCCTAGGCCTTTCCTATCCCATCGTCGCCATAAGACCTGTCTGTGTCGGTGCGACGTAAAGTCCGTAGAGAAAACTTTCCATTTCTGCTAGTGCATTTCACCGTTTCGAACTGGTGGCCCAAATTCGGACTTTTTTCTGTCTATATCAAATCAAAATAACGGGTAATTGGTTGGCTCTATCAATAAATGAAGTGCAGAATGTGACCTAAAATTAAATTTTCCACAAATAACGTCATGTGCATTTCCTTCGTAACTAACGGTTTTCGAGAAAAATCAGCTTTCTTGTGTTTTCTTGCTGTGGTCAGCTTCACTTTTGAATAGGCTACTCATTTCAGGCGTAAGTCGTTTTTTGTTCGTTCGTTGCTGAAGAATGAATGCGCCATTCTGTGTCAAGTGTTTAGATTTTACAGTTAGGCCTATATTGTTGATAGTGCTAAGCGTGCTCATCCATGTTTGAGAATCATTTTCATGATGATCATCGTCATTGTATTATACGTATATTGCGTGTTGCTATCTTTTTACTATTAAGTGGGTTTATGATTCATATTTATTAGGTTTAATTCACATTTCATTTACATGTCGTGCTCCCGAGAGTCGAGGAGGCATAACCTTTATATTAACGTTCCCGATGAGAACGTCGTAAATATTTTCTACAAGAGCGTGTTGTAAGACACACATATATTTCAGGCCACCTTAATTTAACCACTGGACCGATGGCCTTCAATGTTAAGCCCCTTTAAACAACAAGTAACATTATCATCAATTTAACCACTTCAACTCTTGATCCTAGATCCGTAATTAGAATGGGTACTTTAGCTACTGTCTTATAAAGCTAAGATTGCGTGTAGTGCAAACATTTTACTTCTGTTCGTGCAGGGGTGTGTCCCCCGTGGCTCAGGCGGCAGCGCGCTGGCCTCTCATCGCTGGGTTTCGTGGTTCAAATCACGGTTAATTCATGTGAGATTTCTGCTGGGCAAAGCAGAGGTGCCTTTGTTTTATTAACGGGTGGTATTGGTATTGAGGATAGCGTGCTCATAAGTACAAATTCATGTCTAATTTCAACCTGCCGAGCGAGATGGCCGTAAGGTTAGGGTCACGCAGCTTGTGTTCTGGAAGATAGTGGGTTCGAATCCCACCGTCGGCAATCCTGGATATAATTTCTGTCGTTGCCAGTTTTCACACCTATTTAGTCAGTCACAATTGTCAAGTGTTGCCCATGTTGCGCACATGCCTCATATGAGCTCTCTATGTCTTGATTTGCTGTGGCCTTTGGTACTTCCCTTGAAGAACGCATGCGAAATAATGACTCCGCACTTTACTTTAGATCTCATGTGAGGCGTGTTACTAGTTCCATCTACGTCAAGCGATGGAAAAGGGAAACACTGCGGTGGACTCTACTGTTCTTAGATCATGTGTCACACAAGCTGAGTTACTGAAGTAAATACGCCCACATAAAGTAACTGTATTCGGTGAGTGAAAATATCTTTTGCATTAAAAATACATGTTATTTCAAATAACACTATAATTTTTATCGTCCACATAAAATATCGCAACCGTTGGCACCAGGAATCCGAACAAGGGTTTCGTCAAGTTGTCCAATCGTGCCACAGCTTGCGTCAGTCGGTTCGCAAAGGATTCCACTAGCAGGCGTGAAGGTTTAGACAGAGCATTGGTTACAATCCAATAAAATATTAATTACTAGAAATAAGATTTGGATTCAGAAAGCTTGAGTTGTGGAAGAATGTTACCTCTTATAAATGAAATGAAATGGCGTATGGCTTTTAGTGCCGGGAGTGTCCGAGGACATGTTCGGCTCGCCAGATGCAGGTCTTTTGATTTGACACCCGTAGGCGACCTGCGCGTCGTGATGAGGATGAAATGATGATGAAGACGACACATACACCCAGCCTCCGTGACAGCGAAATTAACCAATTAAGGTTAAAATTCCCGACCCTGCCGGGAATCGAACCCGGGACTCCTGTGACCAAAGGCCAGCACGCTAACCATTTAGCCATGGAGCCGGACCTCTTGTAAATGACACCTTGGGATGGTTTCAATTTGGACGGAAGTTCCTAATTTAATTATCAAGCTAAACCTTTAAATTAATTCTCAAAAGTAATACAATGGGTTTGACAACATAGGTGTACATTAGATTGGTTCAAAATCATAGGTGAGTCTAATTTATACTCGAACTAGCTGATGTGCCCGTGCTTCACTACGGAAGAATACAGAATTCCAGGTTAGGTAGTGTACACGTTGTGAATAAGATTATATCAAATTGCATAGCCCTAAACTTTACCCTGGAAACGTGATGGGGAAATCACCGAACGTATTTTTCATGTAAAGGCTGGGTTAGGGAATTTTCATTGTAATGGTAGGCCCTCTTGCCTACCATCAGTCACAGTCAAGTTGGGGAATTTTCATTATAATAGCAGATACTCTCCACCCGCCTCTTTACGTCCTCAGAAAGACTGTCTTAGTGGTTTTACCAACTGAAATAAACATTCTGTCGGTCATTACAATGACAGTAGGAATGTCGCACTTAAAAGCAATGCTATCATATCAAAGACTCGATCAAATGAAACACCACACATTTCCTCACTTTTAACGAACAGTACTATGCTACCGATCTAACAGTCCAAAGTTCCAGCGCTGGAATGACCAGCCGGCAGAGAGCTGTGAACACTCGTCTGCCGTATTCCCGTAAGTTTGCATACTGCTCATTCAAATCAGCGCGTCAGAGTAGGGATCGAATAGCTGGAATATTATGATGAACCAGTGTGTTACGTACCAGTAGTATCAGAAAATTTATGAACCAGAGGAAAGTAATGCTAAAGAAGAAAGTTATCTAACGCTCCGGCTATTTCCCGCCAACATTCAGGCAGACTGTTATATTTCATACGCAGCAGTAAACCCATATATCGAATATGATTGTCAGCATAAGAGAGAACATCACAAACAAATACTGGTCAACGTAATACATTTGTTGATCAATTTTATAAGCTTTCGACATTGTAGGCCTTGACATTTAGTTTTTTCCGACTCTGAAATACCACTCTTATCATAGTCGGTACGGTAGAACTGAATAAAACAGAAATGATCGGAAATGATATTCACTATAATTTCAGTTATGTAGTACATTTCGATGGGACCAATAACATAGGTAGTTAAATATTAAATTTTAGGCGCCTTCCCCTAAACTACCATTTCATCAAGGGTGAATAAAATTATAACCTAGACTGTAGTGTCTTATTCCCCGAATCTACATATCGATTTTCATGAAATTCTGTTTACCCATTTGCTCGTGGCTCGGCGTTGATATGCGCTTAGCAACAAAAATAAAATTAAGGAATATCTCTATTATCATAGCCGGTACGGTAAAAATGTATAAGGCATAAATGATCGAAAATTTAATTCTGTATAACTTAAGCTATGCAGTATGTATCGATAGGGCCACTAATACCATAAATATTTGAAAATTACATTTTAGGCCTTCCCCTAAACTACCATTTCACTCAGCATGAATAAAATGATTTATAGCCTAGATTGTAGCGGCACATTCCCTGACTTTACATACCGATTTTCATTAAATCCACTTCAGCTGTTTCCTCGCGATGCGCGTATTTACATACATATATACGTACAGACAGACAGACAGACAGACAGACAGACAGACAGACAGACAGACAGACAGACAGACAGACAGACAGACAGACAGACAGACAGACAGACAGACAGACAGACAGACAGACAGACAGACAGACAGACAGACAGACAGACAGACAGACAGGACGGAAAATTAAAAAGTGCATTCCTTGTTACTGTGGCCATGTCCGATACATAAATATCATTCTTTTTAAAATTCTGAGCAATGTACAGACGAAACTCTTATTTTATATATATATATATCTCCGCTGATGGTCAACAATGACATCCTGCTCGTAGCAGCTACCAATGACAGTGGAGTCATAAACAATAATGGCTGACCTATCTTGAAATCTATACATACAAATGTCTAGCCGACATCCGGCCAGTCATCAAAATATATATAACTCCAAGAAAAGAATATGACGGAGAAATTTAAGATAGCGCTGAAGGCTTAAATATCATTACAAATATTATCATTAACCTCTGTCAATCTAACAATTCATATTTCGTTTCTGCTTATATGAGTCGAAAAACCCCGTCCGCCGTGTACACTGCTTTTAATACATAATTACGGGTACCGCTCAAATATGCGATCTCTAAGAACTTGAGCAAGATCGCTCAAACAGAAAATATTTACAACGTTTTAGGACCCTAAAACATAATAAATAACAACAACAACAACGACACACAAAGCAAAACCTAGGCTATACAGACATGTCAGCTCTTGACCAAATAATAAGATCCCTAGAAAAAGATAACTCGACAATCTGCCAGCGTACACCCTGAAAAGGAAGTAAGACATTGATCACAAAAACAATAAATATGGCAACAAATATTAAAGATCCATTTAAAATAAATATCATGCGGCTTCGAATTAAAAGAAAAATCAGTATTCTGAAATCGTAGTTTATTTAGGGGTTCTGAAGAGAATAAATGACCGGGAAATTCAAACTATGTTCTCTGCCAAGAGTATACAGTATATTCAGAGTACACAAATCAGCTGGGATGTCAGTTGGCTTCATACAACAGTACGAATCTTGAATAGTTATTCCTTACTCAATCGCACACTGAAGTGAAAGGTTATAATACGTTACCATTAAGTTCTCGAATATAGTATGAGGCTCTCACAACTTTAATAGGAAATGGACCTGTAACTTTTTTCAGAAAATGTGGTTGTTTCGTTTTTGTAAGATTCAAAGGACAAATAAATTGAGATTTCTTTTGCTTCGTAATGAAAATGCAGGGGTTAATATTTTTGACAAGTCCCAGCTACTCACACTGGATGTGGACTAGAATCCTATGTGACAATGATGAGGTAAACCAGGCATTGACGTATCATCCCAGCCGTGCTTTACGCGCGCTGTCCAGATAGCACTTTATGTGTCATCCCCTTAGCAGAGTATAAAAATGTAGGTCGCTTCAGTAGAGGTATCTACTCCTCTGAGAGAACATCGTCATGACCAGTTTCAACCTTCCACTGCTTCTGGGCTCCGTGCTCTGCCTGACTATCAGCATTGTATGTATCTCGTCAACCTAACTATAAATCTTCTAGGACAGTGGTATTTAAAGTGTGGTGCGCGTACCACTAGAGGTACGCGGGGTCGTCTCAAGGTTCACAAAATAAACGTAGCTTCTAACTGTTTTCGGTGCTCAGTTAGAAAAGAGTCGATCCTGCTCAATTTCAATAAAATCTTGCTTTGATTTAGGGTTTTTGTCTACCACCACAGAGAGTCCACTTTCCGAACTTCTCATTTTGAAATACGCGTTAGCTTGTACCTCCCTTTGACTAGGTACATGTAAATGCTCACTATGCTGTATTTACCTTTTTTAAATGTTTTGTTTCTACGTGCACTAATTCACTTCAATTTTTCTTCTCTAGCAGCGTATGTACAATTGTAATTGTTGCGTTAATAATTATAATCTTTTACCAGGCGGCTCGCGAGCGCCGTACATTCTACTTGTAAATGCCCCGCATGCACAAATGATGTATGGGATGTCTACCAATGGATTTTCACAGGGAAACTACTGCCAGCGGGCAGGTTACGTCAGAATACGAAGAGATAACAACCGGACGGTCGCTCGCAGCAACCGGTCTAATGCAACTCCCTGCATTAGTAAACCTCGTTTTTCACCGCATAGTTCTAGGCTGCTTATGGTACAGCAGCAGTATATTTTCTGTTTGCATATCGACAATGGCTAGTGTGTTCAGCAGCGACGAATACACAGACATCATTTTAATCTGGACAACCTGGTCGGAATGCAGCCGAAGTCCCAATCAACGTCTGCCTTCTACACACGTATTTCGCCCGGTAGGTAAGGAAGCGACCATGGACATTAGTTCAATATCTCAAGGCCCCATTCTTTTCATAATGCGCATCTTGGGTTCTCACCTTGTGGGACATGTGCAGCAATCATAGACCTACAACTGAGTCTTGCATTACTTCCATCTGCTTCTGTCACGTACTTCCTGTAACTTATCCGTACATAGCTTCTGTGTTTTTCTACCCCAACGGTATCTCTTTACCACCTCTGGTATATATATGCCGCCGAAAAAGTGTTGAATTTCTCCATCGTACTTAATAGCCATGTACAGTATACCCTGTAAGAAGTGGTATCGGACAACCTGCTAAGTATGATAGGCCTAACAGTAGCGAGCAATATTATTATTTGCCATTCTCTACCACAAGTATACATCATTGGGGACAGATCTTCCTTATTCAAAGTGTCGAAATGTTATTTGATATTGCAAGTCTTTGTCAAGTAATTGATTGATTTCTGAGACCTAGATGCTTACGTCTCGTTTTGCTTCTCTTTGGCTCACCATGTGAAGGAAATAAATTATTTAACTCCTGCTCTCCCTAGGCTATCAGCAAAACACCACCACGTAATCTCTTAATGTCTCTACTTCATTCTAGGTCATTACTTCTTCCAGTGCCTCAGTGGACAGATTTTCGCTCCGAGGGCCTGTGTCACCTTCATTCCGTTTACCCAGCGGGTTTCAGTTCAAGGCCTCTTTCTCGATGGCTTTAGGCCTAACTCCCTTTTCTAGAGTATGCCCAATACGTTTATATCTTCACTGTTTGATCTGTGAGGACCAACTAGATATCACCGGGCCTTGTTAACAATTCATGGAATTCATTTCTGTCCAGTAGATGAGAAAAATAGTTCGCAAACTGCCGTTGACGAGGGTTTGTAGGTTATCATTTAGTTACGTTCCTTGCCTTTGACCCATCCAAAAATACTGTACATTGCTTCGAAAGATGCAGGGATTATGACCTCAAGTGAAGCGAATAGGACTATTTCGAAGAAGAGACACCACAGTCAGTAATTTAGTGATAGAACGGAAGTGATTAATTAAGGGAATCAACTGGTCATTTATAACTGAACAATAATCTTCAATCATAAAATATTAAGTATGATCAGTATTCATGGAGCTAATTTTGCATTAATATGCTTGCAGGCTTCAGCAAACCCAGGCGTCATTCACGTCTATGGTCGTAGAAGCGTCATTCACGTCCATGGTCATGGATGTGGCATCGTGGGAGGTCCAGTTGTAGATGGAACCGTCGGAACTATCGGTCTTGGAAAAAGTGGCGGGGGAGTTCCACTAGTTGAAGCAATCGGACCTCACGGTGTTGGTGGAATTGTTGGATCTCACGGCCTTGGAGGAATCGTCGGAACTACTGATCTTCATAAGGGTGTCTTAGGAAGTTTCGGTTTGGGGGGAACCACCGGAATTGCCGGTGTTGGTAAGGGGGTGTGGGGAGTTCCCCTTGTTGGGCAAGTAGTCGGAACTGATGGTCTGAGAGGCATCTATGGATCCCATGGTTTAGGAGGAATCATTGGTACTACGGGTTTTGGTCTTGGCAAGGGTGTTTGGGGAACTCAGGGTTTGGGAGGAATCGTGGGATCTCACGGTCTTGGCGGTATCAGTCTTAGTAAGGGTTTTTGGGGAACACGCGGTTTAGGAGGAATCGTAGGATCTCACGGTCTTGAAAGTCTTGGTCGTGGTAAGGGTGTCTGGGGAACTCAAGGTTTGGGAGGAATCGTCGGATCTCATGGTCTTGGAGGTGTAATCGGAACTACTGGTTTTGGTAAGGGTGTATGGGGCGCTCCTGTTGTTGGAGGAGGAATTAGTACTCATGATTTGGGAGGAGTAGTTGGAACCTCTGGTCATGGTTCCTGGGGATCAGTTGGCTCAGTAGGTCTTGGTAAAAGTCTCGTAGGAGTTGGAGCGCACCCAGTTGGTGCGGTTGGAACAGTCGGGGTTGGCAAAGGTCTTATTGGTGTCGGATATCATCACTAAGAACAAGTTGCAATTAAGAGCTAATAGTATTCTTAACTAAAAGAGTTCCTATTTCTACAATTCGTCAATATTACAATAATGTGTATGTAAATAAAACCTACATTTAGAAATAATTGAAAGAGCAGTACAAAATGTCTCTGACCTCGTACACTAAACTGATGACTGATTTTTACCTTGTAATAAGCGTTAAATTTCATTTTGGTCTTCTTACTACTGATAAGATATTTCTTGTTCATATAAACAAACATTATTGAATTCCATGTATGTTCATTCATTATAAGTTCACTTCATCGAAGAAGATAAATCTCTGTCATTTCAATACATTTTGTTTGTATATCTAACATAAATATAGTGAATATAGTATATATATATATAAATATATATATAAATATAGTGTACTTACTATGCAATTCACACTACCAATAAATGGGATTGACATAATTAACCTTGTGTGACAGAATCTTGTTCGGAGACTGATTCTCCTTTATCCCCTCTGAGTTTCCTTTCGAACCAGAATAGCAATTTGCTTGTACGAAATTGCAATGTATAAGTTCAGTTTCTAAGAAGGACAGGCATCAGTAGAAGTCCGAGACTCTCCCACTGAAAAGACGAATCAGCTAGACAATATTATAACAAATTTTATGCGTTTCTAATATTTCGTAAATGATTTCACCTCCATGGAATTGGTCGATGGCAAGAGATGAAATGAACGGCACAAACTATGATAGAGCGATAGGATACACAATGACATGAAGATCGTACATAAACCTATTTTCGTGCATTACATCACCCGCCCCCCCCCCTCTGCCCCGACGGACGGGAATGGTGACTGTATATTAACTTAACGGAAACTGCCTCTATTTCGACAAACATTGCTGTTTATGGTGAAAAAGAGGAAGAAGAAAGAGAAGAAATGTGGTTTAAAATATAATACCTTCACTTCTTGTGCTGACAGAGTAAAAAGCAATGTGAAACAAATGAATCGTTATGTTCCATGGTTGACTATACTTGGAGTCATGTACTGTATGGTTGGTCACTAAAAAGCAAATATGGCTTCCCTAAGTATGGCTTATCACTGCTGCCAACTTGACTAGCTAAATGTTAAAATTACCAAGACAAACTAACCATAATGAAAGCAACAATAATATACTTGTCAAGGGAAGTGCAAAAAGTCTCATACATACGTGTCAGGCAGAACTACTAACCAAAGTATCACACTGAAATAAGACAGACAGGCAGGACAAAAATGAACCCCAAAGCGCAATGGGTTCGTCAGATATTACATATTAAACTGGACAAAAGAAACACAACGATTACGATGTTTGCAAATTCATAGAGCATTATGCATATATACGTAGTTATACGACGGCATGCATAAAACAAAATGTTCGGCAGCAGTGTGCACATTGCGTTACTATAACCCTTTCAGATGTGACACACTCCTCATTAGTGTTTGCGTCGAAACTGAACAGAATCGGTGCTTGTAATGTTCCCAGTACTTGATTTATAACTCATATCCAGTTTTATGAAATGCATACAAAATTGACGGTTTGAATTTGTTCTTGAAGCTTCAAGAAGTTTTCCCGTTCCATTTCTCATACTGTGGAGAAACAGGTGAGAATCAGTGATGCATTTTATGAACTTCTTATAAGAACGGAAGAAGTATACGTACAGTAGTTGTATGAGATCTGTGCGCTGTCCGGGGATCTGTTACTTATGCAGCCGAGCTGAGTGGCTCAGACGGTTGAGGTCCTGGCCTTCTGACATCAGCTTGGACCCCAGTTTGGCAGGTTCGATCCAGGTTCAGTCCGGTGGATTTTGAAGGTGCTCAAATACGTCAGCCTCGTATTTACTGGGACGTAAAATAACTCCTGCGTCTCCGAAAACCGAAAAGGTAGTTAGTGGGACGTAAAGCCAACACCATTATTATGTATGCACTCCATGAATCAACAGTCAATAGTATGACTTTACCTGCGCCACTGGGGAAGAATACTTTCTTCAGGAAGCCCATAAAACAGTTCTTGTTCATATTTCACTCATCCCGGATGAAAACCAGTAAGGTCAATTTTTCGGATTTTTCAATTTTTGCAGTAACCTACTTAGGTCAATGCTCTATATCAGGGCCTCTCAGGGTGCATGCGCCCGGTGCATGCACTGTGCACGGTGCAAAAGACGACTTCGCTTGCTTGACCAGAGTGCAGACCTCCACTCCTCGATGTGGAGCAATAGCGCTGTTTCTCTCTTTCCTTAAGCCTGTTTCGCTCGCTCCTCCTCTCTCCCTCTTCCTCACTTGCTCCGTAGCGCTCCAAATCCGAGCCGAGTTGAGCCGAGTTGAGCCGAGCTTAGTCGAGTTGCCCAGAGACGAAACGTTGGTCCGAGCCGAGCCGAGCGGGACCGATGCACTGTGCATAGGAACTCTGCGTCGCTGTATGCACGCGTGAGATTTTGGGCGTTTGAGAGGCCCTGCTCTATATCGTTTGACCCTATCAAAATAAGTAATTTCGTCATAATATTGAAGAAACAGCCAAATTGTCCTTCCAGATTATTCAAGAATACAAAACAGTCCCCGGTAAGAACCAGATAAGTTATCTTGTTAATATTCTGAATATTGATAATAAAAGTGGCTTCAAGAAGATAAGTAAACTTCTCTTATGCGCAATACTTCTGTTTTGGTTATTGTGAACGTGGACATTCTTGTAAATTAATTAATAACTGATTCGATGGAAGGCAGTTCAGTTTTAGGAAAAGTTATTCCACTGAAGCTCAACGTGTAGGATTCCAGCAAGATATGGCAGATATCTTGAATTCAGGAGGTCATATGGACTGTATCGCGATTGACCTGTCTAAAGAATTTGATAGGGTGGATCATCCGAGACTACTGGCAAGAATTCGTGCAATTGGACTCAACAAAAGAGTGACTGAATGGGTGGCTATATTTCTAGAAAATAGATCTCAGAGAATTAGAGAAGGTGATGCTTTATCTAACCCTGTTATAATTAAGAACGGAATTCCTCAAGGCAGTATTATTGGACCTATAACCCGTGTTTTCTTATATATATATACTAGCATGTACCCGCGGCTTTGCCGTGTTTATTAATTCAACTGCTTTTTATAATAAAAAACTATTTTTTCCTTACAGAGCTTCCGGTTGAACTATATTAGTGTCCTTCCAAATGGAGCTAAGATATATAGTGCGTTTGCCTTTCAAACTCTTGAACAAACCACGTACAGTTGACAATGGGAGAAGCAGCCTTTTCGAAGATGGAGTCCTACAACTTTAAGAGATTCTTCTTGTGCCTCGTTGATGTTCATAGCGAAACTGAAACAAACGGGGAACTTCAGACATCTGAACTTAAACTGTATATCCGAACAAATTATTCGAATCCGAGGAATGAATATTACTTAGCTCGCGGCATGCCCAATCATAAGAATGGCTTCAACAATATTAGTCATTAGTTTCAGAGTCGTGCTCATTGCAGAGGGCAGGATTCTTATTCTTAACAGGGATAATCGGAGCCACAATCGTCCGCTCTAAGATGTTCGAGGGTACTCCAGGTGACTCCAAGTCTTTCAAAAGCTCTGCCGTGTAGTCGATAGACTTTTAACATTGTAGAACATCGGGTAATTCTTGTAAAAGTTGGTTGTTGATGACGTTGAACGTTTCACTTCTTGGAGCAAGAATTGCTCTTTGACATAGCCATGCGTAATTGGTGAAATGTTGTGGCCACGAATGTTAAAAATTTCAGATCTGTGCGTGTTTATTATAATATAATCTTCTTTAGTATAGCCTATGTTTTCTCTAAATGAAGTAATAAAACATGAGGTTGAGTTAATTGAAAGAAAACATGATAACCGGATAATTCTTGTGAGTATTGCTTATTGATGACGTTGACAGCTTCATGTCTTGGAGCAAGAATTGCTCTTAGACACAGCCATGCGTCTTATATATTTCCACTAAATGTATACATGTCCAACCCTTGTCCCCTTTCTCTACGCGGTTTGGGTGTGAAGTGAGGTGAATCTTCGTAGCGAGTTTTTACGACCGGATAGCTTTCATGACGTCAACCTAATCAGATGAGTTAATGAGATGAAATTAATGACGTGATGTCCGACTCGTTGGCTGAATGGTCAGCGTACTGGCCTTCGGTTCAGAGGGTTCCGGGTTCGATTCCCGGCCGGATAGGCGATTTTAACCTTTATTGGTTAATTCCAATGACCCGGAGGCTGGGTGTTTGTGCTGTCCTCAACATTCCTGCAACTCATACATCACACATTACACTATCCTCCACCACATCTACACGCACTTACCTACAAATGGGAGATGCCGCCCACCCTCATCGGAGGGTCTGCCTTACAAGGGCTTTACTCGGCTAGAAATAGCCACACGAAAAAAAGTGACATGATATATGATAATAAGAATGAAGAGGATGAAACCTGGCGTCGGCACATAGCCCACTCCTCTCAAATAGCTGAAGACTTTACGTCCTCATTCGACGGACGAATCACCATCAACAGCGTCATATGCCCTCACTCCATATAAGACCAAAAACGGCTTCCTACGTCATGGACGTAAAATGGCTCCTTGAATTGTGTTCTCTACCTACATTATGTACGTTGCCTAGCGACAGTGACTTTATGCATATAATCTTGGTTCAGCACGTTGGATTGTCATATCCCAATACACGTTTTCCGATGGTTTTTCGTTCATAACTCACCAACGAAAGCGAAAATGAAAATTCCGGCTTTGAGTTGCATTCGGATCCCCTTCCCTCTGCCTATGTTCAAAATTTCAGATTTCTGCGTGCTGTAGATTTTGCCGGGCAAAGCGCACAGACAGACAGACAGACAGACAGACAGACAGACAGACAGACAGACAGACAGACAGACAAAAACTTCCTTTTATTATTATAGATAAATGATATGAGTAAAGAAGTGGAATCAGAGGCAAGACTTTTTGCGGATAATGTTATTCTGTATAGAGAAATAAATAAGTTACAAGATTGTGAGTAACTGAAAAATGACCTCGATAATGCTGTGAGATGGACAGCATGCAATGGTATGATGATAAACGGGGTTAAAAGTCAGGTTTTGAGATTCACAAAGAGGAAAAGTCCTCTCAGTTTCAAATACTGCGTTGATGGGGTGAAAGTTCCTTTTGGAGATCATTGAAAGTACCTGGGTATTAATGTAAGGAAAGTCCGCCTCCGTAGCGTAACGGTTAGTGTTATTAGCTGCCGTCCTCGGGGGCCCGGGTTCGATTCCCGGTACTGCCAGAAATTTAAGAATGGCAGGAGGGCTGGTATGTGGTTGGAATGGTACATGCAGCTCACCTCCAATGGGGGTGTGCCTAAAAAGAGCTGCACCACCTCAGGATGAGGACACGAGTTTACTTTAATGTAAGGAAAGATCTGCATTGGGTTAATCACATAGTATGATTGTAAATAAAGGGTACAGATCTCTGCACATGGTTATGAGGGTATTTAGGTGTTGTAGTAAGGATGTAAAGGAGAGGGCATATAAGTCTCTGGTAAGACCCCAACTAGAGTATGGTTCCAGTGTATGGGACACTCACCAGGATTGCTCGATTCAAGAACTGGAAAAAATTCAAAGACAAGCAGCTCGATTTTTTCTGGGTGATTTCCGACAAAAGAGTAGCGTTACAGAAATGTTTTAAAGTTTGGGCTGGGATGAATTGGGAGAAAGAAGACAAGCTGCTCGACTAAGTGGTATGTTCCGCGCTGTCAGTGGAGAGATGGCGTGGAATGACATCAGTATACGAAGAAGTTTGAATGGTGTCTTTAAAAGTAGGAAAGATCACAATTTGAAGATAAAGTTGGAATTCTAGGAGAAATTGGGGTAAATATTCATTTATAGGAAGGGGAGTTAGGTATTGGTATAACTTACCAAGGGAGATGTTCAATTAATTTCCAATTTCTCTGAAATCATTAGAGAAAAGGCTAGGAAAACAACAGATAGGGAATCTGCCACCTGGGCGACTGCCCTAAATGCTGATCAGTATTGATTGATTGATTGATTGATTGATTGATTGATTGATTGATTGATTGATTGATTGATTGATTGATTGGCAGTGAATTTACACAGTTGCTTCTGCTAAAGGGAACCATTATATCTTACCAGCTAACAATACACAAAAGTGACTTACACGCTTTGGTATTTACTGGTCCACTATGCCTGGTCCATATGAGACAAGTCATTTTCATTCAAGATCCAAACCAGTCACTTCGTTCATATTTTGAATTAAACAAAATACAACTAAAACCATTATTTAAAAAGCTGTTTCATAAAATGCAGAATGGTTCAACAATATTTGGTGAATCGGTGATTTCGTATTATTTAAAAAAATGCCTCCCACGAGAACATTAATATTTTTTACTTATCTTGTTATTCTCTGGGATCAGCCATTTGCAGTCTCAGACGAAAAAGATAAAATATTAGAAACATCTGAGTCTTGAACAAAGAAATACATTGGTGACCGCAGAGTGCCATCTATGAAAATCACAGGCATAATAATGTAACGAGTATGTTTTGGCTGTACTCGAGTTACTAACGGCAAATACTTGTTTGTTAATAGTCGGTTACATTCTGCCACTATGGGCGTCTTTATCGAAGCGACTTTGATCACAGTTCATCACCTGGGAAGCCGGGATACTGTCTGATGATCAGATCTCTGATTCGGCGAACAAAGTAATTTGACAGTAAATCTGTCCTTTGTGTCGTGTAATCCCTGTCCATATGATATGTAATCGCACGAGACAATTCTGTTTCTCTATGTAAATAATTGGACCCATCGGCAGAATGTCGTGAAATTCATCTATCTATCTATCTATCTATCTATCTATCTATCTATCTATCTATCTATCTATCTATCTATCTATCTATCTATCAATGATTTCATTTCCCACCCTGAAGTGGTGGGGCGGGCCACCTAGAGGGTTAAGCCCTGTCTCTGGCCAAGAGATGCAGACGGGTTGGAGAGGTGTGATGGAGGAGAGAGGTGGGTAAAGGATGTGAAGAAGGAGGAGATGCGAGTGGGTTTGGCCTTATTTCGTTATTATTTACAGGAGCTTTTGGTTGCTTTTATTGTTTTTATTTTTCTGCTCTGGAGAATGAGCGTTGTTGCCGAAAAATACTTATATTCTTATCTGGGGAAGAACAAAGTAAAAATAAAAATTACGATGTGGTGCTGGATCTTTCTTCCACCATCACTGTTCTGTTTGCGGACTGAATGCTGAAGTGTTCACTGAAGAGAAGGGTTAGATGTGGGGGCGGAATGATGGGCAGAGTTCAGACTAGAGTTTCCAATGGAGTGAAATGGAAGTGGGTATTTAGGCCGGAATATGAAGTTTGACATTGAGGGTTTGGTTTGCGGCAGCTGGTAGGTGTGTTAGAACGAGAGGACGGTGGTACGGGTGAATACTGTAGAGGGCTATGGAGACGAATCGAATTATCCTCGACGGCAGGAGATGGTAAAAGAGAACGGATGGGTCTGGTAGGTGAATCGACTGTGCGGATAGGTGCGACGATTTCGGGGTTATCAGGAGGAGGGTCGGTACGAGCTTTACATCTCCGGGTGTAGGTCGGGCGTGCTACTTCACAGGAGTTGCAGACAGGAGGTTGCACAGTGTTAGGGCACTTGTAGGTTGGATGTTCTTGAACAATGCCCGCACTTAGGGCTCGTAGATCGACACTTGTTGGTCGTGTGTGAGTTGTACATCAGAGTAGGTTGCGGTGGCGGTGTACGTGAAGATTCAGCGTTGTAGTGGCGTCGGTAGATGGACACACCTGAAGTCAGCACCCTGTCGAGATCTGCGGTGGTAGGCAGTAGAAATCTCACCATGTAAGTTGGGCCTGTTGCATTTCGGATTCGGTAGGCTTTACGAGCTGGAATACCTTCGGAGTTTAATTCGGTGTCGATTTCCTCCTCGGTGATAGTTGGATCTATACCACGAAACACACAGCTGAAGAGGCTATGTCCAGGTGGGGGAGGTGGTGTCTTGAGCGCTGATTGTGACAGAAGCTTGAAGCGAGCGGTGGAACCAAGTTGACCTGCTCCAATTGACAGAGTGAGTATTTTGGGCGGCGAGATATCCACACAGTTTGATGATAACGCCATTGGTGGTTGGCCGTATGTCTGCAGTCTATTCATGGCGCATATTAAACTTAAGGAGGGTGAAAAGGATGTTACGTGGAGAGCGGAATTGCTGGAGGTTGGAAATGATGTTGGGTGGGATGCGGAATTGCTGAGTTGGATTTTCAAGGAGATACACGTGGGTACCAGTTGGTTGGGTCTGAAGAGAGCGTCACTTGTTGAGAGGACGGCGGGCTACTGAGACTGGAAGTGAGTCGCTGGAGGGAGGAAAAGGAGGTTCAGATGCAGTTTCCGTAGGGATACTAGGAGATTGATCCAGATTGATCTGACGAGTATATGTCTGTCTGACCGGCAAGCGTCGGGTTGGTTGTGCATATTCTGGAGGGGTGGTTGCGGCGGACCTTTCATACTGAGGGCTGTTGGTGTCCCACGTTTTAAATGGAACTTATGGCAGAAATGTAGCCCGGTAGTTGGGATCAGCGAAGCGGGACATGATGGCAGCATTTTAGGCTACGGTGACGGAGCCGGGGGTGGCTGATGCAACAGAAGTCGTCGATGTAGTAGTGGTACAGGTCTCACTGGAGATGGTGACGGCGTAATGGTACGTGATGATCCAATTTGCTGCGCTGTAGGTGGAGGAGGCAGAAGCGCGGACTGTCCTCTCGGCGAGCTTGGAGCAGGAAATAGGGATCCCCGAAGTAGAAATACCAGTTGTGAGGTGAAACCTCAATTCAAGCACCACTCAGTCTACCTGTCTATACACCTTTTCAGCGACTATAAATGGCCGTGTTAGAGTTTGGTGTGCGGATGATGACGGACGTGAATACTTATGCAGTGGTAAAAACTATCGTTAGGGACACTGCAGTCGACGAAATTGATGGCAAGTGTAACTTTATGTTGGAACGCTATCTGTCTAATAGTTCCATTATGAATATTATGATGTTTGCCGCAACCATTCTGCAGAACTCTTCGAAGGTCGGTTTTTTTATGGTTGCCATGTGCTCCTGATAGGTATTGCCAGAAGTGCAAGAGAAGAACATTCATATTTCTCCCTTTACGGTTCCTCACTGAATTCTCCGGGAAAGTTCTTTGCCAGAAGGAAGAGAACTGCTTTTTGATCGATTTTCGGCATCTGTAAAGAAGAAGTACACAGTGTGCTGCTTTCCTAGCGTCTATCTCCAAGCCCTCTTTGACTTTGGCGGAAAGACTGTACCAGTGTCTTTTCTACCTAGCACCGTCCATTTCTGACAAGGTCATGCACTTTCTTTGTGAGTATATTGTTAATAAAACTCAAGATGTAGCAGTATCTTTCATACTGCTTTCTTCCCATTCCTAGCCCAGGAAAGAAAATAATTGATGACAAATTCCGTCTATTTGGCTGAGTGGTCAGCGTCGACGCCTTCAGTCGAGAGGGTCTTAGGTTTGATTCTAGGCCGGCTTTGTGATTTGAATCCCGTCTGGTGGATTCCAATCGTCGCCATTAGACCTGTCTAAGTGGGTGCGATGTAAAACTAATAGACAGATACGAGTAAATCCGTCTGTAATAATTCTGTTGACTTATAATTAGTAAAAATATTCTTCTCCTTCTTCTGCCACCGTTCTGCAACATCTTGGTGAATTCGTTGGTGCGAAATGCGTCACGCATGTGGGCTTGGAACTTTATTGCAGTCAGATGCCCTTCCTGACGCAAACACTCTGTGAAAGGTTTGTATTCACTCTTGCGTATATCCTTAGTGGTTGTTAGTGTGGTGTGTTGTATTTTGTTGCGTTTGTATAAAGAGGAGTGTGTTGGGACACAAGGGCGCCCATACCCCGGGGTAAGGGGGAGACGCGCCCACCCCCCTAGCTCTCAGGGAAAGGAAAACATCTAATATAAATTGTTTTTCTTACAAGAAAATTATTTAAAAGTCGGTATTAGGTAGAAGTGATAGGGGATACCGTGGGTGGTATTCTACCGTGTAATACAAGTCACCATTCATCTTCCAAAATATTAAAAATACTACATAACCCCAGGTCTAGCCCCTTTCCCCTACAAATTATCCTATGGGCGCCCTTGTTGGGACAAACACAAACACCCATGCCCAGTGACACGGCCACTACCTTCTGAATACTACTTTATCTCCCTCTTCATCGCGGGAATCTTGCAATATCAAAAACCAAGAAAAAGAAGAAACCATATTTACTTTCGATTCAAAAAATACTTTTAAACACAATAAATGTTAAATTGTATTTAATTTATGATTAATCGTTTAAAATTAAATGTAATGTGGAAATAAATACGTAAATAAAAATGACTTCAATTACTGATTTAAATTTTTATTCAATATTGTCACGTGTATGTGTATATTCATTATAAGTTGACTGTACAAAATACTCACGATGAGCCATACGAAGTTAATTCTAAAGTACCCATTTGTTATATAGATACTTTTGTAACCATTTAACCACAATATCAAGGGCAAGTATCATTTTTATAATTATTCTTCTTCTTAATCTGTTTTACCCTCCAGGGTTGGTTTTTCCCTCGGACTTAGCGAGATATCCCACCTCTACCGCCTCAATGGCAGTGTCCTGGAGCTTAAGGCTCTGGCACGGGGGATACAACTGGGGAGGATGACCAGTACCTCACCCAGGCGGCCTCACTTGCTATGCTGAACAGGGGCCTTGCGGGGGGATGGGAAGATTGGAAGGGATAGACAAGGAAGATGGAAGGAAGCGGCCGTGGCCTTAAGTTAGGTACCATCCCGGCATTTGCCTGGAGGAGAAGTGGGAAACCATGGAAAACCAATTCCAGGATGGCTGAGGTGGGAATCGAACCCACCTCTTCTCAGTTGACCTCCCGAGGCTGAGTGGACCCCGTTCCAGCCCTCGTACCACTTTTCAAATTTTGTGGCAGAGCCGGGAATCGAATCCGGGCCTCCGGGGGTGGCAGCTAATCACACTAACCACTATACCACAGAGGCGGTTTATAATTATTACTATATTGATTATAAATCATAAAATGCCTACATACTGTACTTGTGTAAGTAAAACGTAAGGTTCATACAAGATTTTCTTTCACCGGGCTTTGGCAAAAGTAATGAGCCGTTTTCCGTGTATGTTGAAACCTGGAGAACTCGTTTCAGGAATCTAGCTTTCATGTTTTCCAATTTTCTTAGTTTTGCTGCGGTTAGTTTATGCTATATCAACTATAGATACCATACGTTGCAACTGGGGAGATTTGAATCTTGCGTAATGTCATTGTGGTACCTGTTGAGAGGTTACGGGAACACAACTTGTGTTTCTTTGTAATTTCCTCTATTGTTTTCTGATTCGTTACGTCCTCGGAGAGCTTATATTTGCTTCCCCAAATGATAAACAACATTATTAAATCATTAATAACCGAGCTCGATAGCTGCAGTCGCTTAAGTGCGGCCAGTATCCAGTATTCGGGAGATAGTAGGTTCGAATCCCACTGTCGGCAGCCCTGAAAATGGTTTTCCGTGGTTTCCCATTTTCACACCAGGCAAATGGGGCTGTACCTTAATTAAGGCCACGGCCACTTCCTTCCCACTCCTAGCCCTTTCCTGTTCCGTCGTCGCCATAAGACCTATCTGTGTCGGTGCGACGTAAAACAACTAGCAAAAAAAAAAAAAAAAAAAGAAGAAAAACATTAATATGCGATGAGTTTTTCTCTACCCTTTTATTGAGTTTTCAAATTTATAAAGACTTCTGATCATTTAGTTACAAGTCTATTCGCAATTTACACATGTTAGCCTGAGGAACTGGCCAGAGAAACTAGCTTGTCGAATCCTTCTGGTGACCAGATGGTACAACATTTTTCACTGATAAAAAAGATTGTTCGCTTTATTTTTTTTATCTGTTTACTATTTGCTTAACGTCGCACCGACACAGAGTGGTCTTATGGCAACGATGGGACAGGAAAGGCCTATGAATGGGGAGGAAGCGCCCGTGGCCTTAATTAAGGTACAGTCCTAGGGTTTTGCCTGGCTTGAAAATGGGAAACCATCTTCAAGGTTGCCGACAGTGCACTTCGAACCCACTACCTCTCGGATGCAAGATTACAGCTGCGCGGCCCTAACCGCACGGCCAACTCACCAGGTTTGTTCGCTTTAGAACAACCTGTTAATCATTTGTTTCTGAATTTGGTAACTATATAGTACAGAAATGTATGTTATATCCACGCTTCTGAAACTTTGCAATTAAACCTGGTAGTTCTGAAATAGGTCTCACAAAAGTTTATCTGAAAATCCAAGTCGGATATTAAGGGGACTTGGATGCGAGGAACTTATCAAAGTATATTTTCACAAAAAAATGTTTCAATTGATTTTCACGATATTCGCCACTGCTGTTATAAAACGTGTTCATAACCTGTGCATTAAGTAGACTATTGTGACCTATAAAAAGTGTGCAGTTTGGTAATCAAGAAACGTTAACGCAGTTTTTCAACAATTTCAGACTACCGAAGTGCTTTTAGGTTCACATTTTGCAGAAAGGTTTTAACGAAGGATTATCAAATTTAACAGTCTATAGTATACGAACCTAATATAGGCTACATACACACACAGTGACTCGAAAAATATTCCTCTTCAAACAGACTTCAAGTTTAAGGATATACTGTTCATCTGGCATAAAAGGAAATTATTTGGTAGGTATATTAATGTCCGCCTCTGTAGTGTAGTGGTTAGTGTGATTAGCTGCCACCCCCGGAGGCCCGGGTTCGATTCCAGGCTCTGCCACGAACATTTGAAAAGTGGTACGAGAGCTGGAACGGGGTCCACTCAGCCTCGGGAGGTCAACTGAGTAGAAGTGGGTTTGATTCCCATCTCAGCCATCCTGGAAGTGGTTTTCCGTGGTTGGATGGTACCTAACTTAAGGCTTTCTTCCCTCTTCCTAGTCTATCCCTTCCAATCTTCCCATCCCCCACCAAGGCCCCTGTTCAGCATAGCAAGTGAGGCTGCCTGGGCGAGTTACTGGTCATCCTCCCCGGTTGTATCCCCCGACCAAAAGTCTCGCGCTCCAGAACACTGCCCTTGAGGCTGTAGATGTGGGATCCCTCGCCGAGTCCGAGGGAAAAACTAACCCTGGAGGGTAAGCAGATTAAGAAAGAAAGAAAGGTATATTCAAACTCCGCTATTTATTGTGACATTGATGTAACACATACAAACCATAAATGCAGTATTCTTCAGTAAGAACAATAACTGAGGTTTGAGCGATGCTATTAATGCCATTCCTTATGTAGCCAGTCCTGTTATAAATTAATGGTCTGAAAATGTGGCTTATATGGCCGATTGGTACGTGAATTTTAGGTGGACTTGGCAAACTGATATGTTACAGCAATTCTGACTAGGTGAGGAAAGCAACGGGAAACTACTTCACTCTTTATTTCCTTTGTATGCCTCTTCAGTGATGCCTTTACCATCTATGACAACAAATGGCGGAACTGTTGAGGATCAGACCAACCTTCGCGTTCCATACTCAACACATGAACAATAATATACACAAAAATTTTAAAAATATATCATTTCACCCCAAACAAGCATTCGTTTATATTGTGTTAATACCTGGTTTGTCCTCCTTTATTCACTACGTTTTCCTGCAACACTCAAGGGATTGATCTAAGTTTGCAGTTATTTCTGCTGCCGATTTCTCCGTTAGTACAATAATACTTATTCTTTCTTCTAGAATAAGAAACATATTTTCAATGGAATCGATGACGAGCAACTGTGGCCGTGTTACCATCCAATGTGGTTTATTTTACAGGAACAACAGTTCTATGTTGAAGGCTATTACTTGAGTGAAGACAGAGACATCGGTAAGACCCAAATTTTTGACACTCTCGGGATGGTGAGATTTCAAAATGCTAATATTTAGTTTTTGGTCTATAGTTCGTTCGTTCGTAATCTGTTTACCCTCCAGGGTCGGTTTTTTCCTCGGACTCAGCGAGGGATCCCACCTCTACCGCCTCAAGGGCAGTGTCCTGGAGATTCAGACTTTGGGTCAGGGATACAACTGGGGAGAATGACCAGTACCTCGCCAGGCGGCCTCACTTGCTATGCTGAACAGGGGCCTTGGTGGGGGATGAGAAGATTGAAAGGGATAGACTAGGAAGAGGGAAGGAAGCCTTAAGTTAGGTACCATCCCGGCATTCGCCTGGAGGAGAAGTGGTAAACCACGGAAAACCACTTCGAGGATGGCTGAGGTGGGAATCGAACCCACCTCTACTCAGTTGACCTCCCGAGGCTGAGTGGACCCCGTTCCAGCCCTCGTACCACATTTCAAATTTTCGTGGCAGAGCCGGGAATCGAACTCGAGCCTCCGGGGGTGGCAGCTAATCACACTAACCACTACACCACAGAGGCGGACTTTGGTCTATAGTACCATACATGAAACACAGCTTACCCACACAGTTTGCACTCTTCCGCAAGACAAGTACGGAACCCTTATCATGTTTAGTTGCAGTTGTGATATTTATTGTATACAGTTCACAGTTCGTTCTCTACCACACTATTGCTTGTCAATCTGACTAGAAAAGGTTGAATACTTTCCTAAAATAACTATTTTTATCGGGATGTTTTACTTTACTTTCCTTTCTTCTAGCATAAGCCACAAATTATCTATGGGATTGATTTTCAGCGACTCTGACTCCCGTCCAATATTCATAGCTTTTGTTTTATGTTCCCTACTATAGGCAAGTTAGTCTGAATAAACTGAGTTGCCTTCGGGCAGTTTAGCTATTATTATGGATCAGTGGTAGAGTGTTGACCTCCAGATCCCAAGATAGCGGGTTCAAACCCGGTAGAGGTGATCGGATTTTGAAAAGCGGAAAAAAAAGTTAATTCGGTACTCCATGTCGTACAATGACTGTATGTAAAAGATCTCTGGTAAAGCATTTGATGTTCTTCTTCTTCTTAATCTGCTTACCCTCCAGGGTCGGTTTTCCCCTCGGACTCAGCGAGGGATCCCACCTCTACCGCCTCAAGGGCAATGTCCTGGAGCTTCAGACACTGGGGCGGGGATACTACTGGGGAGAATGACCAGTACCTCCCTCAGGCTGCCTCATTTGCTATGTTGAACAGGGGCCTTGTGGAGGGATGGGAAGATTGGGTGGGACAGGCAAGGAAGAGGGAAGGAAGCGGCCGTAGCCTTAAGTTAGGTACCATCCCGGCATTTGCCTGGAGGAGAAGTGGTAAGCCACGGAAAACCACTTCCAGGATGGCTGAGGTGGGAATCAAACCCACTTCTACTCAGTTGACCTCCCGAGCCTGAGTGGACCCCGTTCCAGCCCTCGTACCACATTTCAAATTTCGTGGCAGAGCCGGGAATCGAACCCGGACCTCCGGGGGTGGTAGGTAATCACACTAACCACTGCTCCACAGAGGCGGATGCATTTGATGTTCACCCAACAGAATTAATTGAAACTCCGCCATAGACATCCAAGAGAGATTCGGGCAACTCTGCCATCTAGTAGGCCTGGAGTAAAAATGGACTTCGAAACTGACGAGCAAGCAGCCAGACGGTGTCAAATTAAAATGTTTTGTACACTGTAGCTGAGGCCATACGATTATTATTATTATTATTATTATTATTATTATTATTATTATTATTATTATTATTATTATTATTTAAACGAGTTTTAGAAAGTGTATTTTGTATCATTTTTGTGCTTTAACATGCTTTCTTCTCGTTTCTCGTTAGCTAGAGTGGAGCATTCATTTCACATTACCGAGCTCGATAGCTGCAATCACTTAAGTGCGGTCAGTATCCAGTATTCAGGAGATAGTAGGTTCGAACCCCACTGTCGGCAGCCCTGAAAATGATTTTCCGTGGTTTCCCATTTTCACACCAGGCAAATGTTGGGGCTGTACCTTAATTAAGGCCACGGCCGCTTCCTTCCCACTCCTAGCCCTTCCCTGCCCCATCGTCGCCATAAGACCTATCTGTGTCGGTGCGACGTAAAGCAACTAGCAAAAAAAAAAAAGTCACTTTTACATTTACTGTAACTTTCCCGACTTTCATTTTTATATTTGCGTTAGATTAGACAGGCAACCACCCATTGCTTTGTTGTTAATGTAAGTTTTAAGTTGATAAAATTGTATATTGCACCAATAGGTCTGTTCATTATTTTCGATTACTGGGTGAATTGGCGGTGCGGTTAGAGTCGCGCAGCTGTGAACGTGCATCCGGGAGATAGTAGGTTTGAATCCCACTGTCGGCAGCCCTGAATATGGTTTTCCGTGGTTTCCAATTTTCACACCAAGCAAATGCCGTGGATGTACCTTAATTAAGGCCACGGCGGCTTCCTTCCCATTCCTAGGCCTTTCCTATCCCATCGTCGCCGTAATACATAACTGCGTTGTGCGACGTAAAGCAAATAGCATTATTTTCGCTGTATCTTTGAAGGATTTCCCATTTCGGAAACCCTTCACTGATATTTGAATTTCTGTTTCAGTAGTTACCTTAGGTTTTGGTTCCATTTTAGTTCAAGTCTGCCTCAAAATATTTCACGGATGAAAACTTGCTGACTACTTTAATTGTACAACACATGAAAGGTATACTTGTGGTTCACTGCAAACGACTCATGGCGTATAGACGGATAGTTGTTTGACGCTGAAGTTGCCATGTCTTACAAAGTCAGTGCTCTGAAAGTTAACAACGAAATATATTATCTTACATTGATTTTGATGGTATATTAGACAAAAACTTGTAAACGGAGTGTGAGCAGTACATATCAATAGTTAAAACATTGTATTTATCATAATGTATAGCGATTATAGCTAGAATAACACTTTTCTAAGACACTGTAATTTCACTATACAACTTTTATTGATTTATAACGAAAAACTGTGTCAAATTTCATTTTGATGCTTTTCCCCTGCAAGAATGAGACTATTTTTGCAAAATTTAGTGCGTAACGAATTATTTCAACAAATTCAGGTCATTTTGGTACCAAAAATACAAGATGACGATTATCACCTTCCAGTAAAATTTTTATAACCTTATCAAAAATACTGTCCGCCTCTGTGGTGTAGTGGTTAGCGTGATTAGCTGCCACCCCCGGAGGCCCGGGTTCGATACCCGGCTCTGCCACGAAATTTGAAAAGTGGTACGAGGGCTGGAACGGGGTCCACTCAGCCTCGGGAGGTCAACTGAGTAGAGGTGGTTTCGATTCCCACCTCAGCCATCCTGGAAGTGGTTTTCCGTGGTTTCCCACTTCTCCTCCAGGCGAATGCCGGGATGGTACCTAACTTAAGGCCACGGCCGCTTCCTTCCCTCTTCCTTGCCTATCCCTTCCAATCTTCCCATCCCTCCACAAGGCCCCTGTTCAGCATAGCAGGTGAGGCCGCCTGGGCGAGGTACTGGCCATACTCCCCAGTTGTATCCCCCGACCAAGAGTCTGAAGCTCCAGGACACTGCCCTTGAGGCGGTAGAGGTGGGATCCCTCGCTAAGTCCGAGGGAAAAGCCGAACCTGGAGGATAAACAGATGATGATGATGATGATGATCAAAAATACTTTGGGAAACAAATGTGCCTTAGTTTCAAATATCAGTTTTGCAGGAATGAAAGAAAGAAAGACGATTACCACTGATCAGGAGGTTACTTAACGTAGAATTATTTAAATGGACTACGCCGGAAGATAATATCATATATATATATATATATATGTGTGTGTGTGTGTGTGTGTGTGTGTGTGTGTGTGTGTGTGTGTGTGTGTGAACTACTTATATTCGTGAAGATTTCCTCTATACACTAATGATAAAAATTTAAAGTGCTATTTTTTTATCATTTTCTGGTGATGGGATCCCTTAAATACCTAGTGAGGTGAGTATCACGTCTTTGCCTGGAATCGCTACAAACAAACACACAGATAGACAAAACTTGAACTAGACCGAGTATAAAATAATATGAAGAATACAGACAACATTATATTGTAAATTGTATAGATTAGATTTACTCAGTGCGTATCACCATGTCTTAAGTGATCACTTGTAAAATGTAAGTTTTCCGGGACACTTAGTCTGTTGTTCAGAATGCTTCAATCTAAACTGTTAGAGGTGTTATGGTAGACTTTATAACAAAATAATATTCGTTTGTTCATTTTGAGGCTAATCTTCTAAATGGGTGCTTAGACTTACTTACTTACTTACTCCATGGCTCTACGGTCCTTTAAGGACCTTGGCCTCCTTGACCACAGCTCTCCAGTCATCCCGGTCTTCAGCACGCCTACGCCACCTCCTGACTCCAACGGTCCTCAGATCAGTCTCCACATCCTCCAACCATCTCATCCGGGGCCGACCTCTCCTTCTCCTGCCCCCAGGGTGTCCTGTCAGTGCTTTCCTTGGAAGTCTTCCCTCCTCCATCCGTTGTACATGCCCCAGCCATCCAATTCGTCTCATTTTGGTTGATGTCACCAAGTCCGGCTCCTTATACAATAATCTTATTTCTTCATTTGTTCTGATTCTCCATAAATCTCTCTCCTTCACCGGTCCGAATATCTTCCTCAGTACCTACCTTTCCCACACATTTAATCTCCTCTCTGTGGCCTCAGTCAATACCCATGCCTCACTCCCATACATAAGCACTGGTTTAATTATTGTTTTGTAGAGAGTCAGTTTTAATTTCCTGCTTAAGTTTTTACTTCTCAGAAGGGGATTCAGTGCCCTGTAGGATCTGTTGGCAGCCTTAATTCGATTTACAATATCTGTCTCAACTTTATTTTCTGATGTTATTACTGAGCCAAGATATGTGAAGCTATCTACTGCTTCAAAGGTGTAACCATCCACTTGGATTTTTTCAGTGTTCCTTCCATTTCTCTCTGTTACCATATATTTAGATTTAGAGTCACTTATCTCCAAGCCCAAGGACCCAGCCGCATCTTTCAGCTCCCTCAAGGCAGTTGTAAGTGCCTCGTTACTTCTAGCAGATATCACCACATCATCTGCATAAGCCAAAATTTGGATCAGTCTATTGTAAATATTACCACCCGGATTAGTAGTTACTGATCTTACAGCTTTCTCCAACACTAGATTAAATAACACTGGTGATAAGGGGTCTCCCTGCCTTAGGCCTTCTTCGGTTCTGAAAGATCTTGACAGACTTCCCTGCACTTTTACCTGACTTCTGCTGTTCTCCAGGGTGGGAATTTAAACTCCTTCATTGTTTCCCACAATGTCGATCTCTTAACTTTGTCATAGGCTTGTTTAAAATCTATAAAAAATGCCCTAGTCGAACGTTGTATTCATATGTCTTTTCCAGAGTCATTCTCATGGTGAAAATATGGTCCATCGTCGATCATCCAGGTCTGAAAACAGCTTGGTACTCCCCTATAATTCTTTCCGCTCTACTACTAACTCTCTTTGTTATGGCTGTAGAGAGGATTTTGTATACTATACTCAGTAAGGATATACCTCGATAATTCTTGCATTGCATGCGTGACCCCTTCTTATGTATAGGACATATATTTGCTAGTGTCCAGTCCTCCGGCATTGTACCTGTTTCCCATACCTTTTTAATTATCTCGTGTATTTTCTTCACCAACACTTCTCCTCCATGTTTTACCATTTCTGCTGTTATGAGGTCATTTCCTGGGGCTTTACTGCTCTTCAATTGTTTTATAATATCTCTTATTTCTTCAATCGATGGTGATCCCATATCGTCTTCATCCTCATCTCCATTCTCCTCATCCATCTCTTCCTCCTCACACTCATCTCCATATTCACCCTCCTCATCTCTCTCTGAAGTTTCCATACGGTCTGATCCTTCTTTTTCTTCATTTATTGGTCTGACAGAAAGTAGTGTTTCGAAATGTTTTGCCCATTTTTCGAGAATTCGTTCTTTCCCAACAATGAGTCTATCAGTCTCATCCTTAAGCATATTCACTCTGGGTTGATATCCCTTCTTTACTTGTCCAACCCCATGGAAGAATTTTCTGCCTTGTTTGTTTTCAAAATTCTTCTGCATTTCATCCACTCTCTCCTTTTCTTCTATTCTTTTCTTGTTCCTTATCAATGTCTTTGCTATTCTCCGTTTCTCTTTAAAAACTGCAATATTATTTCGAGTGGGTCTCTGTAGCATTCTTTGTCGGGCAAGATTTCTCTCTTCCAGAACCTTACCCACTTCCTCGTCATACCATTTATTTCTACTCTGTTTCCATCTCTCTCCAAGTACTTCCTGCGCCGTTGTATTTATTGCTATCTTGGTTTCCTCCCACATTGTGTTGATGTCCACATCTCCGTTTCTGCCCATCTGTAGCTTTCTTTGCAGCCGGTCTCTATACTCTTCCTCCTTCTTCTCATCCCTTAACAGTTCTACATTATGGATCTTGCTCTGCTCAGCTCTGTCCCTGGGTTTAATTGCCAGTCTTTCTCGGAACTTGATCCTCACCAGTATGTGATCTGAATCACTGTCTGCACCACGCATGCTTCTCACATCCATTATATTGGAGGCATGTCGCGCATCTATCAGCACATGGTCTATCTGGTTCTTTGTCAGACCATCCGGTGATATCCATGTCTCTTTATGGATCTCCTTATGGGGAAAACATGTGCTCTTAATCACCAGCTCCTTGCTAAAGGCAAAGTCAATCAATTTCCACCCGTTTTCATTTGATTCTTGGTGTTTACTATGATATCCTGCCACTGGGTGGTTTTCTTTCTCTTTGCCTACTTTGGCATTATAATCCCCTAGGACAACTTTAACGTCATACTTGGGCAACTTGTCATATACTTGCTCCATTTTTTCATAGAAATGTTCTTTCTCTTCCTCATCGGCATCCTCTGTTGGTGCATGGACACTAATTAGTGATATGTTGGCAAATCTCCCTCTCAATCTTAACCGGCATAGTCTGGGGCTTATTGCTTCATATTCAATCACATTATGACTGACCGATTTCTTGACCATAAACCCTGTTCCTATTCTATTTTCTTCCTCCCCACTATTGAACAAAATGTAGTGCTGTAAATCTGTCACCTCGATTGTCTTCCATCTTATCTCCTGTAATGCTGCCACATCTATCTGATATTTAAGTAATTCCTCCTCCAATTTTCTACTAGCCCCGGCCTGAAAGATACTTCTCACATTCCATGTTCCAATATATCCGTATCGTTGCCATTTAGCGCGCTTTAGTCGTCGTAAGTTTGGGACCGTCCGGTTATCTTGATTTGGTTTCTGAACAATATGTAGTTTTGTGGTAGTGGAGTTGTTAGCCCCACGTACCAACCCCCAACCTGGAGGACCAGGGTATCACTCTTAGTCTGGATCATCACCTTAGACCTGTCCGGCTTGGGTGGCCCTACCAGGAGCATATGATCCCGCCGGCATTGGGTGCTTAGACATAGTAAAAAAATATTGCAGCTGTCCACAAATTTTGCGCAGTGGGGAAGCTCAAGAAATCTTCACGGGCTTTACAGAAGTCAGCACAGACAGCTCTTCTGAGACAATATCCAATTTATTTCGTCACTCTAGTTTAAGCCAACGGCCGTAGACGTGTTGAAACACCGGATTCCGTGAGATCTCCGAAGTTAAGCAACATTGGGCGTGGTCGAGAAGTGGATGGGTTGCCATGCGCTGTTGGTGGGGGGTAAGGGAATGGATGAGCGGAAAGGAACTGGCCACCCTACCGTATGTAAACTCCGGCTCAGGTACACTTCTGCGGAGGTTCGGACCTGGCTTCGGGCAGAACACACCCTTACCTTACACTAGTTTAATTATTATCTGAATGTAGGAGAGAAACTTTTCGCTCAGACATATGATGATGCGACCGTAATATCTGGTTATTGCTGTTTGTATCAGTCTAAAGTGAAGGAGACATTTCATCAGACAGTGATTATTCACGGTTAATGTCGTGTTATGAATTTAGTAATGTGGATTGGTAAGTATTGGATTTCTTTTCGAACTCTGCCAGGCCTCTATGATTCCTTGTCACATTTCACGAAAAGAGCGGACACGTTGAGTTCATTTAAAGAAGTTGCCAAAGGTGGCACCAACGTGATGGAACTTCTCTTCACGACTATTATGTTAATTTGAAGTATCTAATGTCCATTAAAATAATGACTTGACCTGTCTAGACTACTCCTAGCCAGCCAGGTGACCTGCAGGTATTCGAGAGTCTCGCAGCTGGCGTGATGCTTTTCCTGGACACATCCTTGGCCTGGTCCTGTGCTCATATCAGTTAGCTTCTCAATTGTCCTCGAGAGTTTGAATGAATTTCGTTCCAACCCACAGTCCAGTAATGAAATTGATGGAAGAAGCAGACATTGAACTCAGGACCTACAGGTAAGAGCAAAACACGTGACCCGTGCACCATGGAGCACACTAGTCTCCTATACATCACTACATATTTTTCCTCACAAGTTCATAGGTCCTCGAATGACTCTCCCCTCCTTTCCTCCTGCCACTAACTCATGAATGACCTGCATCACTGATTCATAAACACCTTCACTAATATCTCGGGTAAATGTACTGCGTACGCGTATGCAGGCACTATCCCAGTGATGTGTTAATCAAGTGCCTGCAGTATCTTCACATCCGTGCGTTCCCTGTGTTGTCCAGCTGACATTGTGCAGCATGTGTCATCCTCGGCTACCAGTATAAAAGAGCAGGTTACCTGAACTATGACATCCACTTCTCCAGAAGAACTGTAACATGAACAGCTTTAAGCTACCACTCTTCTTGGGTTGCGTGCTCTACTTGAGTGCCAACATTGTGAGTAGACCAGCACGTTCTTTTGGGAACAAACCTGAAATTTAGTCTATTTTCCTTAAATGAGAAAATCACAATTTTACACACACACACACACACACACACACACACACACAAATTTTCCGTCTCTGGTTATCTGGTCAGCGTCTTGGTCTTCTGGCCTCGGGGCCTTGGATTTGAGTCCCGCCTGTTGGTGGGCTTTTAATTGTGTACTGTTAATTCCCTTGCCTTGGAGAATGGTTGTTTGTGCTGTTCCCAATAGCTCTGCAAGGGGAACTGCCTTACAAGGGATGTAAAAGTCTAGTAATAACCGCACGAAATTGTTTCACACACGCACACATATACTCTATCCTTCGTGTACAAATAAGTCACATAAGTTTAAACAAATTGTTCCGAGACTGAAAATTGAATACTCATGTTTACGACTAACATTCAGCTGCTGTAATGACGGTATTACTATCTTAAATATAGCAACAGCAAAAATCTATATACATGTCTAATGCTTTGTTGGTGTTAGATAATTCACTGAGAAACTAGTGATTCAGTAATCACAAGAAACATGTTTAGAGTTTAACAATATATGTGAGTATAATCCAAAGTCGGAAATACACCGTCTGATTTGTCTGCAGAATTATTTTGAAAACAAAATGTGGGTTTTAGTCCATGCTGAATATTAACCCGTTTGGTTACTTGAAAATACTCTTTGGAGGAAATACCCTATTTTTACGCAGCACTCTTTTCTAGGAAACTTTTCAATTTCTTTCTCTGTATTGATAGCAGTGATACCACGTTAATGACGTAGATTTAGTATCAAAGTAACAGGTGCCATTGCATTTAAAATCTTAGTAAATCTGATATAAATTTGGTTCTTTCGTCTGTCCTGCAAAATTAAATCTAGTAACTTTTCTGGAATGATTTCCTAAGCACTGACACTTATGTATGTATGTATGTATGTATGTATGTATGTATGTATGTATGTATGTATGTATGTATGTATGTATGTATGTATGTATGTATGTATGTATATGTGTATGTATGTATGTATGTATGTATGTATGTATGTATGTATGTATGTATGTATGTATGTATGTATGTATGTATGTAATCATATCTACATTTCTCTATTTCCAGGCTTCAGCAAATCCAGGTGTCGTTCACGATCATGGACACGGTACTGGCACTTTGATAGCTCCAGTTGTAGATGGAGTCATTGGAAATCATGGTGTTCTTGGGAAAGGAATCTGGGGAGCTCCAAGTTTAGGAGGACTTGTTGGTACCGTCGGTCTTGGTAAGGGCACCTTCGGAGGTGTTGGTCTGGGAGGAATTCTTGGAACCCACCGTTTGGGAGGAGTCGTTGGAACACACGGTTTAGGAGGAATCGTCGGAACACATGGTTTGGGAGGAATCGGTTTTGGAAAGGGAGTTTGGGGAACTCATGGTTTGGGAGGAATCATCGGATCTCACGGTCTAGGAGGAATCGGTCTTGGAAAAGGTGTTTGGGGAACTCACGGTTTGGGAGGAATCGTCGGAACACATGGTTTGGGAGGAATCGGTCTTGGAAAGGGAATTTGGGGTACTCACGGGTTAGGAGGAATCGTAGGAGCTCAAGGCCTAGGAGGAATCGGTTTTGGAAAGGGTGTTTTGGGAACTCACGGTTTGGGAGGTATCATAGGAACACATGGTTTGGGGGGAATCGGTCTTGGAAAGGGAATTTGGGGAACTCACGGTTTAGGAGGAATCGTGGGAGCTCAAGGCCTAGGAGGAATCGGTTTTGGAAAGGGGGTTTGGGGAACTCACGGTTTGGGAGGACTCGTCGGATCTCACGGTCTAGGAGGAATTGGTATTGGAAAGGGTGTTTGGGGAACTCACGGTTTGGGAGGAATCATAGGATCTCACGGTCTGGGAGGTATTGGTCTTGGTAAGGGTGTTTGGGGAATTCACGGTTTGGGAGGACTCGTTGGATCTCACGGTCTAGGAGGAATCGGTTTAGGAAAGGGTGTTTGGGGAACTCACGGTTTGGGAGGACTCGTTGGATCTCACGGTCTAGGAGGAATCGGTATTGGAAAGGGTGTTTGGGGAACTCACGGTTTGGGAGGAATCATCGGATCTCACGGCTTCGGAAGTACCATAGGATCGTATGGTCTTGGAGGTTTAATCGGAACTACTGGTTTCGGTAAGGGTGTATGGGTAGCTCCTGTTGTTGGAGGAATAATTGGTACTCATGGCTTGGGAGGAGTAGTTGGC
The DNA here is from genome assembly GCF_040414725.1 of Anabrus simplex. NCBI lineage: Eukaryota > Metazoa > Arthropoda > Insecta > Orthoptera > Tettigoniidae > Anabrus > Anabrus simplex. The sequence goes on along the minus strand of NC_090265.1, from coordinate 628,849,266 downwards.
ACCTCTGGTTATGGTTCCTTGGGAACAGTTGGCTCACTAGGTCTTGGCAAAGGCTTCGTAGGAGTTGGAGCTTACCCAGTTGGAGTAGTTGGAACGGTCGGTGTAGGTAAAGGTCTCGTTGGCGTCGGATCTCACCACTAAGAATGATCTGCAAACAAGAACTGAAGATCTTAAGTAAAAGAGTTCCTATGTGTACAATTCATCAAGAATACGATAATATGTTCATAATTAAAAAGCTATATTTAGAAAGAATTTAAAGTGCTCTAGAAAGTGCCACCGACTTCATAGACTGACTTGATGTGTTACGACTTATTTATGCACTGTCAAGCATCAACTTGCAGTTTATCGTTCTCTCGACTGATAAATCATATTCGTAGTTCATATGAAGATAGCTCGTATATTGTACACTTCATTTCATAGATGAAAGATAAATATCTGTCTTAATTTTGGTTGTTCAGTATTGTGAATTTTAATGATAAGTTTTGTATTTAAAACTATTAAGGCTACACAAAAGACCAATAAATGAGATTAACAGAATTAACCTGTCTCACTGAATTTTGTTTTAAGTGTTAAATATTGTACCTTTTCCTTGGTTTTCATTTATTCCTAAGTTTCAGTTTGCTAGTACGAGGTGGTAAAGTAGAATTCTTCCCACTGAAAATAAAGAGCAACCACTGATATACGGAGCTAGGGCGTTATTGATACTTGTAAAATACATTCATTCCATGTCCTTTAAACCGTCATTGCAAAGAGACCCAAAAGTATGACCTAATAATTAATGGGCCAATACTCTACACAACCACATTTATGACGTAAATTTACAGTAAGATATTCCCCACGATCAAATCAAATGGAGACAGCAGAACCAAATCTATTGACACCAGGGCGTATTAAAAGGCATTCCACGGTCCACTGCGTAAAGTCTGCAAGAAGATCCTAGGATTCAATTGAAATAAGAGTATACTAATCCTGTCTCTCATATGTTTCTGGGATATCACTGTACAAATTGCAATATTTACCTTGTCAACATAAGCAAGCTTGTTCACCTTAGCTGAGGTTGTACCACCACCAGCATATCAGAAAGCACCTAGAGTATGGTTCTTGCAGTAAATGTAGTAAAGAGATTTTATATCGTATTTTTAACTCCTTCTCTTTTCCGGGTATCTACTTTTCTTTCGAAGTAATATTTTTTTTGTCTTAAGAGACAGACCATATTTCTAAGTTGATTCTGTACAAAGTCGTATTCCGTTGACATATTCTATGGATTATGTGTTAGGTTATGTTTTTGTGACAAGGTAAGACTGATATAGTAGGAAGTCAGAACTGAATTATTCTACATATTCTTCTCATTCTTCTGTGGAATGTAAATTTATTCGCATTGAGCGTTAACCGTATGCATTATTATTATTATTATTATTATTATTATTATTATTATTATTATTATTATTATTATTATTATTATTATTATTATTATTATTATTATTATTATTCTACTACATTTACCACGTCTGTGGAGTCGCGAGTGCGAACGGCACATGTGAATTAGCAGTTCTATGGACGGATGCCCTTCCTGACACCAACCTTATGTGGAGGGATATAATCACTATTGTATGTTTCTATGATGGTTGGTAGTGCGGTATGTTGTCTTAATATGAATATACACAGCCTCCGAGTTAGAAGAATCAATCAGAAGCGATTAAAATCTCCAACCCAGTCGGTAATCGAATCCGGACCCTCTGAACCAAAGGGAAGTACGCTGACCATTCAGATAAGGAGTCGGACGTTTATTATTATTATTATTATTATTATTATTATTATTATTATTATTATTATTATTATTATTATTATTATTATTATTATTATTATTATTATTATTATTATTATTATTATTCCTTCTCCGTTTGGGTCTTCTTGGGATCACGTAACAATTTCAATGCTTCATCCTTTGATGTTCCTTCTTCTTCCTCCAACACTCCTTCATCTGCTCACTATGACTTCCTTTCCTCTCCTCGGACCATTTTTAGCCCCTGCTCTTTTTCTTTCCCTCCCGACCTTGGAATCCTTCCTTTTTTAACACTTTCTTTCAAAAAATCTCTTCCTCTGTTGCTTCTTCTTCCCTTATGTTGTTTCTTTCCAAATCTTTCTTGACTTCATGAATCTACGTTGTTGTTGACTTCTTGTTCCAAAGATATTAGAAGATCTGTTTGGTTAACCTGTTGTTCTCCATTCTGTATAAATGTCCAAAAAATATCAGTCGCCTCTTCCGCATTGTTTCTGTTATGCTTTCTATGTTCCGGTATATTTCATCATTACTTCTTAATGTCCAGAGTTCTGAAGTTCTTAGCGGACCGAGTATTTTCCGTATGATTTTTCTTTCCAGTACTACTTTATTCAGCTTGTAATTCAGTACTAGAAATTCACTCGCGTATAGGCATTCCGGTTTGACTACTGTGTTGTAGTGCTGTTCTTTCAGTTTTTAAATACACGCTTTTTGTGTTAGATATTCCTAGTTAAACCGCATGCTGGAATCCTACCAGTTGAGCTTCGCTGGAATAACCTTTCCGAAACTCAAACTGCCTTCTGTCAAACCAGTTAATTATTTCTCAAACGCTTCTAATATTATGAGAAAAATGCTTTCCCAGGGCTTAGATGCAACTCATGTCAAGCTGACTGGCCAGAAATTACCCGCTTCGTTGGAAATTAACCTTAAACATCATAGGCCGTGCTAATTGCATACAGTATGTACCGAAGAGATGTCAAGTACAGAACATAAATGGACCACCAGGTACCAGTGGAGATCTGTACTCGCATTCTACTTCGCACATACTCTATGTAATGTACACGACCTAAGAAGTTGAAAATTTATATACAGTACTATGTCGTCGTGAGCATTTAATATTCATGTTCCACTTTATGTTTATCACCCATTCCTTTGTACACTGGGGCTACTATGGTAATTCTCCATTCGTTTGGTATAGCTCCTTCATAGCAAAAGCAAAGTCACCTCCATACAGGCCATAAAGGCCCTTGGAGGAGTGGAAGGTAAAGGTTTCCACCATTGTTAACTTCGGCACGTGATGGGGTAGAGTGGTTAGCTCTACGCCCGGCCGCCTTTGCCCCCAGGAATTAACCTGGTACTTATTTTTGGTGTACACTGAGTGAACCTCAGGGGCATATGGACCTCATGAAGTGGAAATCTCGTTAGTTAAATTTCACGACTTCCTGACGGGGATTCGAACCCACGTCCTTCCGGACGAGCCGAGCACGCCTTTACCGCCTCAGAGAGGCAGCCCCTGCTTCATAAAATCAGTAATCAAATAACTACTTTAGATACGGGATTACAACGCAACCCATTGCCTTTACCATATCCCAAGAATTATTATCAGTCCAAGTTTCTTTCTTAGCTTTCGACTTCTGTGTCTTTATTATTAAAGGTAAATTTCAGCATTTCGTAAGTATTATCACCTGCTCCACCTGAATATTGTCCTTTATCTGACTAACTTCACATACATCAAAGTCTAAAATTTTCATGTTTCGTATTGATGACAATATAATTATTGCAGACAAATGAGGTATTCAACCTAATCAATACAATATAAAACTAGTGTACCGATCTGCTCCGCATCATTCCTTATAAACAGGTCAGATAACTCGCCGCAGTCATATTGTTTTGCCTGCCCTTTTCAACAATTTTTTATGAACATTCAATTCCGGTACGTAACAGATGATTCATTCGTAATTCAATTTATAAAACTTCTTCCCATACAATATTATCTGTGCTTCGACCATTCGGCCGTATCTGGATCTTAACATTTTCAGACGATCTTGCCAGAGATAGTGCAACATACACTTGGCCTTGGCTGAATTCTGGTTCGGGTTAATGAACTACCCACTTTTCCAAGCGTTTGTCCCTGCGTTTTATCAATGGTCACACAGAAGGCTAGTCGACTTGATACCTTCCCGTCTGTATGTACGTAGACTGTTTTCTATTAGCAACGTGTAAGTTATTGGGAACGTTCTGCCATCTGTTGAGTATATTCACAAACTGGGAAAGGTCAGAGAATCAAAGAGTATCTAGCAGAGAATAGTATTATTCAATCATCAGAGGAAATGTATGCTCTCTGGCTTAACAGGTAGTAATCATTAATGAAAGTGTTAGTCGCTTAGCAACATTCGCCTGTAATTATTGGAGCGATCATTTAATGATTTGATATTGAAAATGAATATATTTCCGTTGACTTTACAAGAAATAAAATATTTTTTTCTGTACTATTGGGACGATTTGGAAGATTTTGGTACAAACTGCACCTTTCAACTCCCTGTAGTTCAAGAGCTTGAGTCTTGTGAAACGTATACGTTAGCGTTTCATATAAATGTAGATTAGTACTTCAATTTATTTTAATCTTGGTACTACTATAGTTTGGGTCTATTGATATTAAACACTTGAAAAACTAATTGCCCATACATATAACAAAAATAGGTAGCTTAATACTTGAAAATTGTTCTGGTCTAATATTCATTATACACTAAAATAAGTCACTGACTTGAGAATATAACTTAACACAACACCTGAAAATTCTTATGGTCTGTTGGTATACTTCAATAAGTATAAACCACTGTCTTGAAGATATATAAATAATTTATTGAACACTTGTATAAAATTAAAAGCAATTGGGGAAAAACTAAGTATTTAATGTTCAACTAGATATTAGTTGATTATTTATTATTTTTGTTATATGTATTGCCAGTTTGTTTTCTAAGTGTTTTAAGATCTTATGGCTGATACGGCCTAGTATCAGGATGCCGAAAATAGTACCTAGATTAAAATAAATTGAAGTACAAATTTTATACTGTATTGATTAGGTGGATTACCTCACTTGTCTACAATAATTATCTTTACATACTGCTGACAGAATATTTCTGTTTTCTGTAAGTCCTCACGTACAGTATACACTCCCCTTGTTAATTAATACTCCCTGATATATCCTTCCCAGAACCTGTTTCTGCTTTATGTTGCCCATACACATGTCTAAAGTACGGCTTTTTCAACATATCAAATGCAATTCATGCCACTCCACTATCACATAACAAACCCGTGTGAGTGGCCAGCCGGATTCCTTCTACCCAGATGGCAGTGAAAGATATGAAACAGACTGAGGATTGCTCATGGCAAATGTGGTATGACTTTTTCCAAACGGGTGTGATGGAAAGACTGATGGTGACTGAGGGGAAGAAAATTATACGTTGGAACATATTGCCTTTGAATAGTCTCTCCATATGTTCGGGGACAAGATAGAAGACCTGAGCAACGAGACAGATGAAACCCTTCATTGGCTCCCACGCCGTGATTCAGAACTGTGGTTGCGGACTTAGGTGTACATTTACTTATGTTTGTATATCTGTGGACGGTATATAATGTAGAGTCTATATAAATAAAGTTGTAGGGGGTCCGCTGTATGTAATTTCGTTTGTTTTGCCAATTTTTCAGATATTTATCCGTTTTAGGTCAACTCAATACCGAATCGTTGGTTTTTATTTTTCGGTCTGTTTGTTTGTTCCACCATCACGGCGAAACGGCTGGATAGATCTCAACCAAACTTCATATTTAGATTATACTCATCCCGAGGAAGGTTTTGTTATGCATATCATTTTAAAGACATTGAATAGACGGGGGGTTTATAGGAAAACCAGAACGGTTTTCCTCTATTTTCTCTTATACTATTGATTTTCTGTAAACTCCGTGGACCGTATGTGAAACGCATCTTCATTATAAACAACTTTCGTTATGTTCATAATTTACCTTACTCGTCAAATGACGCAGAAATTTACTATTTTCTGCGGGTATCATGCTCTGCATTGAGTGACCGACAGAACGACAATGAACCTACAGGTTACCATGGCAACGTCTCTGACTGCATGCCAGCAGCGAAGTAACGTATTGCTATTTTTCTCACCACGCCTTTACATTGGTGGTTGTTCCTTGGGTAGAAGGCAAGAGAGGCGTCAATCGGCCATTCTGCGGGATAATGGCGGAATATCGTTGGAGGGTATATCCGTCCTCGAATAGTTTAAGTAATAATACCATTAGTCATATTCTTATCTGTTTACCTAAGAATCCGTGCGCCTAAATTTCTCCTATGTTACCGCTTTCTTATATCCATAACTCACACCAGCATAATTTATTGAGGGGCATTTGATTTTCCAATACATTCACTTGTTTTTTACATATTTGTCGTCATCCGGCTATCCTCAGTTATAATCCACTTTCTATTAATGTCAGCTTTCTTAACTACATTATTTTCTTCCTTAATTACTCCTTATGTATGCGAGTGGTAATCCCGAGAGCTGGACACTATTTTCTTTGAGGAAATATTCTAAGGTATGCAAATGTATAACTTTTGGCCCTGGTAAATATCGAAATATGGATGCATTTTTGACGACGGTGCAGACCTTCGTTTCGGTATAATTGGTGGGCAAACGGTAAGTCGTATCACAAATCAGAAAGCACAATCGCGTTTCACTTTGGAGAGATCTACAACTTTGGTCCTATGAGTTTTTGTCGTATTTCTATCCCTTATACGTTAAATAGACATGTATTTCTCGATTTCAAGTTAATTTTGTACTTTTACACGTTCATGTTATCGTTTGGCACACATAAAGGAAAGATAGAATCATGACATTCGGCACGCTGATTGACATGACCAGTGGCCATGTGATAGCCATATTTTATGATTCTAGCTGTCGCATGAGTATCAAAAATATAAAGTAGTATGTGAAAACTGTACAAAATTTCACCCCATTCAATGACTAACTCAATCAAACCATAAATATACGAGATACGAGAAGATGTCATGCCATGTAGAACACTGAACGATGCGTCCGATTGTGAAGTCCGTTTGTAGATATGTCGTACAGTTTCAAAGCAGTAACTCTCGAAATAAGGGTCTGCACGTCTATAGTGTGTCTGTACATTGACTATTTTGGCGAAATTTCCGTACAGTTATCCGTTTCAGGAGTAATAATGTCCATCTGCATATTTTTAGCTTTGGTGTCTGTGTGTTTGTCTGTTTGTTTGTCTGTCTGTCCACCAAACTTCATATTTAAAATCCACCTGTCCTTGGGTAGGTTTGAGGACAAATATTGTCCAGCTCCATGGATAAATGGTTAGCGTGCTTCCCTTTGGTCGCAGGGGTCCCGGGTTCGATTCCCGGCAGGGTCGAGAATTTTAACCATCATTGGTTAATTTCTCTGGCACGGGGGCTGGGTTTGTGTGTCGTCTTCATTATCATTTCATCCTCATCATGCTGCGCAGGTCGCCTAAGGGAGTCAAATCGAAAGACTTTCACCCGGCGAGCCGAACATGTCCTCGGACATTCCCAGTAATAAAAGCCATACGCAATTTCATTTCATTGCAGGGCAAATATTGTTTCTAAATCCCTGAACTGACTAGGTGATTATACTAAACCGAAACCGTGATTTTGCACTCTTACAAAATATACACAACCAAACTTAATGGAAATCTACCTGCCTTAATGGAAATTCATTTCTAAACCTTTTTCCTCACTTGCATTATTTCGATACGAGGTTTAATAAGGGAGATACTATTAACGGACCGTTTTACGGTACAAGTCCCACCGGACTTAACTCAAGAGCGGGTGCTTGTCAAGCGTATTTCTTACAACTTGAAAACTAATGAAGATATTTGAATCAAACTTTATATTTAGCAGCCACCTGTCCAAAGGTATGTTTTAAAGGTCATGAACATTTCATGTTCCTGGAATGGATTGACGGTTAATAGGGAACCGAACTAGTGATTTTACTCTTCCACAATATATACAGTACAAGACCAAGCTGATTTGAAATCGACCCAACTTGATGGAAATTCATTTCTAAAACATATTATTTTCATGTGCAGTTTATCGACAGGAGGATTAATGAGAGAGATGTCATGAATGGTCGGTTTTGCAGGTTAAATGCAGCGGACATAGCCCGAAATGTGCTCTACGTGGAGCATATTCCTTATCTATCTATATAAATAAAATCGTAACGACTGTGTGCCTGTACATGGACTATTTTGGCGAAATTTTCGTACAGCTACCCGCTTAAGGGGTAATAATGACCAACTGCATTTTTTTGGGTTTAGTTTCCTGAAAGTCTCAATTTTTACTCTCCTCGCCAAAAATTCAGATTGCGGCATAACCTGCCAAACGAACAAGAACATTGAAATTTGGCAAAATTATATGTTTTAGCCTGTAACGTTCGGAAAAGTTCAAAGATCTTTAAATCTTTCACTTTTTATCCCCGGAGAATATAGAAATATGGAGGCAATTTTAATTATGGTGCAGACCTTCGGGAAGTCCTATCACATAACGGATGGCACAATCTCCGTTCAATTTGGAATGACCTACAACCTTGGTCTTATGACTTTTTGTCGTATCTGTACCCATTTTACGTTAGATTCGTCTCTATTTCTCGATGTTAAGTAAATTTGGACTTTTCACAAGCATAATTCATACTTTCAATCACTTATAGGAAAGATAGAATCATCAAAATCTACACGAAAATTGGCCCACCCAGTAGCCATATGTGAGCCAAATGTTATACATGTAGCTGTCACCTAATTATCCGAAATGTAATGCAATGTGAGATAATCTTACAAAACTTTTACCCAATTCAACGTTTCTAACTCAATCTGACCCATGAATAGATGATATATCATAAAACCAGCCACTTAGTCCGCTAAATCCGGCGTCTTATGGTACAATCCTTTTGTCGATATGACGTACCGTTACGCAGCAGTTAATCTGTAAATGAACGTCTGCAATATTGTAAACATGCATATACTTTCGAATGTCGATCTATATATATTCACTGATGTCGATCTTTAGCGATCGAGAAAGAGTGTGTCTGCTATTGTAATCAGTACTCACCACACCGACTTTGACTAGCAGTAGGAATGGGATCCTTCTCCTACTCCAGTGTAACTGGCATTAGTAAGGACGACCTACCATAGTAATGAATAGTTCACTTCTCGAGTTGACTCGCTGAAGGCAAAGGAGTATGCAGTTTTGTTTAAAACTCCCCTACCCCGTTGTGTTCAGCTGTAGGCAAGGGTGCCCCCATTATAAACAAATGTACTCATATAAAATCTGACTGGCATTAGGCATAGTAGCCTGCTATTTTGATGGAAACTCACCACCTTGGTGTTAACAACACAGCCGCCAAGATTAAAAGTCGGAATAATATTCTTCAAAAATTAGCCGGCACATCCTGGGGCGCAAAAAACTAAGTGTTGAGATTTACTGCTCTAGCTCTTTGTTATTCAGTTGCCGAATACTGCGCTTCAACTTGGCTGAACAGTGCTCATACTGCGAAGATTGATGCTCAACTAAATCAAGCAATGCGCATTATAAGTGGTTGTATTCGCTCTATAAACGTGGCCTGGCTGCCTACACTCAGTAATATTCCACCGCCTTGCTTAAGAAGGTCTGAAGCTCTTCTAAAACTGTGGAAGATCAGCCAGGACTCCAACCTCCCCGTTCACCAGGATATTACTCAACCTGCCCCTCCACGACTTAAGTCTAGATCTCCACCCTGGCACACTGCACTTACACTGGAAGAAACTGGGTTCTCCATCACGAACGCCTGATTACACCAATGGCAGCAGTCTTCTGTTCCCAATCAACATCTTGTGACTCGACCTCATGTTCAACCTCCCGGATTCCATCTACCCAGACGTCAATGGAGGACTCTGAACAGAATAAGAGTCAATCAAGGAAGATGCGGCTATACTCTTTATAAATGGGGCTGGCAGAAGTCTTCTGGGTGTGATTGTGGAGCTACCTCACAGACCATCCACCACGTAATTGCCGAGTGTCCACAGAGAGCATTTCAAGGTCCTTTGGAGGACATACACAACGCAACTAAGGAGGCCTTAAAATGGATCAATGGACTTGATTTGGAACTATAGGTTTCTGCTTGTATATATTGTGTATATATTGTATACTTATTTATCTATATAATCTATCTGTGCACATCATACGATAAATAAATAAATAACCTTGGTGTGACTGGCAATAAGCTGTCTGGCAGTAGGAAAAGGGGCCTGTCATTATAATGATAGCTGCACAACTCAATTCAGACTAGTAGTAGGGAAGTTGCCTGCCATTATAATTAAAACTCCTTAACTCTAATCTGTCTGGAAGTAGGATCCCATGGGACATAGTTTTAAGGCTTAATGTGCTTACTTTCCAAATGTTTTCATCTAAACTATTTATATACAACTGAAGATGACCACTAAGTGGTCAAAGCATGTTCTGAGTGTGCTAATGCATTTTTAATTTTGCCAAAGGCAAAAATAAAGTATCGATTAGGTGGTTTTTAAATGAATATTTTGATTATAATAATCGATACGGACATGAAGTGGATGGCTTGCATTTTGAGACTACTCACAATTACATGCAATTTACATTACTAACCTAATTTATGTGATCTACATATTACATAACCGTGCATTTATTTGGATAATATATAGATTTTCTGGACTTATCGTCATGTCGTGAAATCCATGGTTCGGACCCAGGAAAGGCCCTTATCGTCTTTTAGGCTCTCATGGTGCTGACGTGGATCACAGGTTCGAATCCTCTTCTATTCCTGCTGAGCACGTTCATAATCACAGGGTCCTCTTCTTCACTGTAACAAGTCTAATGACGTTGAAATAAGTTGCGTCATTCACAAACACAATTTTTCAAAACTGTAACACAGTTCTCGCGGTCACGTTATTTAAATACTTTCAATACTATCACTTGGACGAGGTTTTTCACACCGCGTAGGCCTATTTGCAAAATGTATCCTATCACTCCTGAATACAGGTAAGGCCAGAACAGCAGCGGACCGTGTGTCTGCCTTCGATCTTTCGCGTCAAGTGGATGTTGTCTCAACATGGCTGCCCCTTATATTATTTTACCCCTATACGAACAATAGACGGGGGTCACTTCCCAACACATGTTTGCAAATCAGGGGTTTTACGGGTTGTGTGACATCGGCAATGCGCTCAAATGTGTGACTCGGACTTTTAAATAATCTAGTTATGTGCGGAAAATGCTTCGATCGGTGGTTTATTTAAAATTTATTATCAAAATTATGCCTTTAAGGGGATCCCCCTCCGGAGTCTGCGTACTTAGTTCGCGTGGGTACGCTACTGGTGCTTATATAACCATATGGTGGCATACTTTTCCACACGTTCAACTTTTATGAACAACTCGCATTTTGGCAGAGGTCTGTTATGAGTTTTCCCTTACTAATTATTATGCATATCTCGAAATCTTACAATACAAATCAAGCTTGCACGTTGGCATTGCCGTGTTTCAGCCATTTTTGGTGGGCGGAGTTATTAATATAGTATAGCATAGTATGGAGGAGAATAGAACGAGTGAAATGGGAAGACCGGGTAAGGAATGAGGAGGTATTACGAAGAGTTGGAGAAGAACGAAGTATGTTAAACACCATTAGAAGGAGAAAAATGAACTGGATCGGACATTGTTTGAGGAGGGACTGTTTACTGAAAGAAGGAATAGAAGGAATGGTGAAAGGCAAACGAGGAAGAGGAAGGAAAAAATATCAAATGTTGGACAATATCCAAGGAAATAAATATTCGGACATGAAAAACTTGGCGCAGGACAGGCAACAGTGGAAGAGGTTCATCCCATGACAAGACCTGTCATAAGGCAGAATACCTAGATAGATAGCTCTCTTTCTGGAGATTCTTCCCGCTATGACGGACTCGTGTTTACACTATCAAGTCGGAGGCGTTGTGCAAACTGATGCAGCCTAATGCAACTTTTCTGTAATATGGACAAGGGAGCTTGACAAAAATTTTCACCGTCTAAAATAATTATTAAATAAATATGTGTATGGCCGATACGGTCACTGTAGAGAGAGGGTGAAAGCAACACCACCTAGGTATAAGGCCTGAGTACAAAATCAAGATGGCTGACAATAGAGGCAATCATCATAATGTCACTATGGCATCTTAACATATGTTATAATTCATCTGGCTACTTACCTGTCAAAATAATGACCCCACACCCTCATTCTTCCATATACAAGTAACTTACATCTTCAAAAACATATTTCTGAAAACATCAGGGATAGTTGATACACAAGTGAGGTTCAGGAATTAAGGGAATGGCAGAATACCGAAATTCATAATAAATGTTTTATTTCGTCCCCCACCTCCAAAAAAGAATTGAAAGCAGCAACACCCTTATTTGCATAAATGGAGATTTGCATGAAATTCAGTTCTGTTGACAAACAACACGTTTCTTCCTCGTCAACACATTCTTTAACATGGAGCTGTTCTTCTTACAATAATTATTCAAAAGAATGTTTGTTGAAGTCCATTCCAGTTTTCTATAAACACATTCTGATGTATGTCTGTTATTACGCATATCTAGCTCCCACAAAAGTTCTTTATCATGAATAACTTTTATTGTAGTCTCACATGCAACCTCCCTATGATAATTTTCTAAAAGAAACTCTGTTTCAAAATCCGTACATAATTTTGTAACCACTAGATAATTATGTATTATTACATCGATAACAAATATTTCAGGGAACAAAAGCCTACCCCTACTCTTATTTCTAATTAGATTATATGCATCATCATCAGTGAACTCCTCACTAACAAAGATTCCTTTACAGTGTTCACATTTCAGATATTTTGAGACACTATAGCAACAATATCCTGATAAAGAGACTAAAATTGGCATGTCATTGTTACAGTTTCCAATATCCTTTAAACTTACATGTACGTCTATGCTCTTACACAATGAATTATCAAAATCAAAACAGGCAGAGGATTCAGGTGGCAGCTCAGAGAACTCATCTACTTCAATCTTCCCAAATGCATTTGATCTTATCTTTAGAGTCAGTGATGACAGTAACCTTAACTTCTTTTCAATTTCACACAACTGCCTCACAGATGTATTATACTGCCCTCCTCCAAGCTGCCTATATTTCCCAAACCTGTTTTCTAATATGTCTGTTTGAAATTTTCCTAACAGGACATATGGAAAGTTAAGTTTTTACAAACAATATTCTATCAACATCAACAATCCTTCAGTTGTTAATATCGAAGCAGCCATTGTTTCAGATGATAATGAACCCTTTACACCTAGATCTCTCCACTTTACCAGCCATTGTAGGAATTTCTTCAAATAGCCCTTCCACTGAGTTTGAAGAGACTGGAGACATTAAGCTGTTGTTGAGTCTTGCCCCTTTACCTGGTGTTTTGACATTGACAACAGCCCACCAATCTATTATTATTCTGATGTATGAAGCTGTTTCTTTATAATATGGTAGTTTATACTTTTCACCTAACACTTTCAGCCCTTCTATAAAATTGTCATTGAAAACTTGTAGAGCTAATTTGACATTGTGCCTTTCAAATGATGAAGGACTGAATGCTTTGAGAGACAGACCATAACTATATTGTATGAACTTTTCATGCTCAAGATCATATAATTTCTTAATTGTAAGAAAATAAGCACACTGCACTGCACTGTTACCTTCAAAATTAGGAAAGTTCATGCACATATTCTCATCCTTTAATTTTAACCAGTTATTGCGAATACATTTAAGCAAGTGAACACTATCAAACACAAAGAAAAGTGGTCTACTCTCATCAGTAGGATGCGGATAAACACATTTCAATTCATTTTCAAGTGAAAATAATTGCATGCATTTTCTGTTTACAGAACTATTATCACTGACAACACAAACAACTTTAAACCCTGTTTCTTCTAAACCTACAATGACTTTTCTTAGTACACTATGCAAATATTCTCCAATAATCGATTTTACAGGTAATGTGTGAGCTACTTTCTTAAAATCAGACAACAAATTTGAAAACATAAAACAATGAGCACCTGTTGCTAACTGCTTATCATTGAATGCTTTTCCAACAACAATACCACCTTTATAGTCCATTAATGGTTTAACATGAATTTCATCTATCATAGAATGAACTTATCACTATCTTTGCCAGAAAATTTGTCCCTTATGTACTTTAGAACATTGTTATCATGCTGTTCTATTCTAGGATCTACTTTTAAAGAAGAAGAAATCCTCCTGATGGTACATGGATGAGACAGATGTAGTAAATTGAGATGTCTGAGGTATGCATAGCAATGGGGTGAAATGGACTGCAATATTGAAGATAAAATCAGAAAGAAGGACTATAACTCTTCCTCTCATGTGAACAAAGTGCAATCTGTTCAATCACAAATTCAAATGGTCCTTTTAGTCTCGGTTATAACATGGTGACTTGTTTCAAAAATATGCTGCTAAACCTAAAATGTCATTAGTGCTGTTAGCACTGTGAACCTCAGATCTTAGCGTGTTAACTTTTTCAAGAAGCACTGAAATTTCATCCAGGTCCTTTACAGACTCTGGGAAATGAAAGTTACCAATACTGTCTAATTTGATGTTCTTAAAGTATACACTTAACTCCAAAGTTTCATTGATAACTATAGAACTAATTATTTCAGGTTCAGGGTTCAACACAATTTTAACTATTACTATATTTACACCTTTGTGAAGTATGTCCCATGATTCACCTACGTTAAGATTATTTATATTTCAGGTCAGTGGAATTAAAAAAGGTTATTCTGTTCTTGTGTAAATTATATTCTACTTCACTCTCCTCGATTGCTGTCTGGATATTTTCATTTTCTCTTTTTCTTCTCTTCTCTTCAGGACCTTCTCGATACGTTTTTGAACTATTCAAATACGCTGGGCAATACGGTAAATGTGAAGGAACAGCACTGGGGATAAGTCGTAGAACGCTCAGTGGTAGAGTTATAAGCTGCCCATCCTCAGAGTGAAACTCTGTATGTTTTCTTATTTCGGACGGATTAAAATGCAATTCACAAACCTGCAATTACTGACAATAACTTAACCTAACCTGAACGCATTTCACCATGCATGTTGGAGGTTACATCCCGTCTAACCTAACAGCCGTTTTTCAGATATCTCATATTACCATCTCTCTTGAATATATGAATATATGAACATAATATTAAAAAATATATTTGCGAATGAAAAATGCATAACCTAGTATCTACTTACTTACAACTGAATACTTCGTTGGAACGAAATTCTCGCGCTTTATTGCACACATCCATTTCCTTTTTAGATATTCTTCTTTCGGAACTAAAAATCTGTACTTTGCTATTAGCACCGTAGTTTCCCCTACAATTAGGCACACAACATTTAGGCTGATGACACAAGAAGCGGTTTTTGCCGGGTCGGCCGCCGAGTCGGCGCATGTTTCTATTGTATTAGATGGGATGAAACAGACACAGCGGTGCTCGCCGACAGGCGGCAGATTTGCCGACTCGGCCTGTCGTGTAGCTGGCGGTGCAGCGAGCGTTTTGAAGACTTTGTGCGCGCTCTAGCGCCATTAGTGTAATACATTCAGCTGAATCACGGCCGGCTTGATGCGTCGCTCTAGCGATAGATCCAGTCGTCGGCCGTGGCTGAATTTACGCGGCGATTGCATCATTGGTAGGTATTCCTGTATTATATATCATGAAGTATCTTTGAAATTCAATAATATACACGTAAAAGGACATATAGAGTAAGTAGACTGTTGGAATAAGAACAATAATTTATTTTTATATAATGTTAGCTAACTTCCTCACCCAACGTCGCACTCGTAATGTGTCTTGTCCACTGCCAGCTCGATACGCACCCGATGACTACTTATAAGCAGTCATTTTAGGTGCAGATCGAGCAAGCAGTGGTTTCGTCACAGTCGGCAAAAACCGCTCTGTATGTCATCACCCTTATAGACCATTATTGTATTTTGTAAGACAAAATTAAGGATCACTTTCACAAGGCAATGCCTCAAAAGTCCGCCATTTTCCTTTTAATCTCGACACCATGCACAGGCCTTATATCTAGGTGGTGCTGGTGAAACTCGGTGTCGGCACGTAGCCTACTCCTGTCGAATAACACCAAGGGGTCTGCTAAAGGCTTTACATCTCCATCCGATGGACGAATTGCTACCAAGAGCGTCCGTCATATTCCCCCACTCCATATGAACTCTGCAGAGAGTTTTAGAATTGAATTGAATCCAATTCAATTGAACATGATCTAGTGATTAGAAATTGTATTCCACCACCTCTCCTACCCTACCAGCCAACATTCTTATAGTGATTTTTTTCGACCAACGGAACTTGAGGCCTTAACGATCATGGCCAACAGGTGGGCTAGTTTTGGAGTTATGAATCACATAGCATCTTCAGGGGTTACTTTGCATCAAAAGTGAAAAGAGATTTACCCCCATCTGCTAGACAGAAAACTAACTGAATTTACATTAGTTTTGGCATAGTCTGATAGATGGAACTTCAAAGCATACCTTGAACAAACTCAATATATAATTCCGCGAATTTTTAACTCTATTTTCATTCTTGTAATGAAATGGCGTATGGCTTTTAGTGCCGGGAGTGTCCGAGGACAAGTTCGGCTCGCCAGATGCAGGTCTTTCGATTTGATTCCCGTAGGCGACCTGCGCGTCGTGGTGGGGATGAAATGATGATGAAGATGACACATACACCTAGCCCCCATGCCAACGAAATTAACTAATTAAGGTTAAAATTTCCGACCCTGCCGAGAATCGAACCCGGGACCCCTGTGACCAAAGGCCAGCACGCTAACCATTTAGCCATGCAGCTGGACTTTCATTCTTGTGACCATAAGCTATTCAAAAAGTAGTGAGTTGGCCGTGCAATCAGGGGCGCGCGGCTGTGAGCTTGCATCCGGGAGATAGTGGGTTCGAATGCCACTGTCAGCAGCACTGAAGATGGTTTTCCGTTGTTCTCCATTTCACACCAGGCTGTACCTTAAGGCCACGGCCGCTTCCTTCCAAATCCTAGGCCTTTGCTATCCAATCTTCGCCATAAGACCTATCTGTGTCGGTGCGACGTAAAGCCACTAGCAAAAAAACGTAGTCAGACAATTACATCAAAGTGATAAATTATTATACGAATGGAAGGATGTTATTGGAGGAATAGAGGCCCACCCCTACCCCTCAACTTGAATGCAAATTGTAAAAACTGAAGCCAGTTAGTACAACTCCGTACCCAGTGTTTGCTGTCGTAAATTGTATTTTGTTCATTAGATTATTGTAAAATTTGGATTATAATTGCAGATTTTCTATAAAAATGTGTTATTTCTCAAGTGACACATTATATTATTATCTATAATGTATTGCCATTTATTTCCTGCTATACAATTGGCAATTTCATACTGTAACTTTGATGAGCCTCCGTGGCTCAGGCGGCAGTGCGTCGGCCTCTAATCGCTGGGTACAATGGTTCATATTCTGGTCACTCCATGTGAGATTTGCGCTGGACAAAGTGGAGGCGGGGAAGGTTTTTTCTCCGGGTACTCCGGTTTTCTCTGTCGTTACTCTCCGATATAGCCAACGGCCGTAGCCGTGTTGAAACACCGGATCCCGTGAGATCTCTGAAGTTCAGCAACATTGGGCGTGGTCAGGAGTTGGATGGGTTGCCACGCGCTGTTGGTGGGGGGTAAGGGAATGGAGGAGCGGAAAGGAACTGGCCACCCTACCGCACGTAAACTCCGGCTCAGGAACACCTCTGCGGAGGTTCGGACCTGACTTCAGGCAGAATAACCCTTACCTACTCTCCAATATAATTTCATTTCATCTGTCAGTCATTAATCATTGCCTCAGAGGTGACCAATTTCGAACTTGGCTGGCAAAATCCCAATCCTCGCCGCTAGATGGAGGCTTCATACATTCCAAACGACTGGAAATAGGCTGCGGATTTTCATTTTTAAACAGTAACTCTACGTCTGGTCACATAATTCATTGAAATAACGGAAATATGAGCAGTGGTGTAGAGTTGTCACTTTATAGGGATTACTTCGCTTATTTAGATCACAAGAACAATTTTAATAGAATAGTTAGGTCATTACATTATTACACACTTGTATTTTTATATTAACACACGCACCAACTTTAAAGAGTTTTACCGGGCGAGTTGGCCGTGCGGTTAGGCGCGCAGTTGTGAGCTTGCATCCGGGAGATTGTGGGTTCAAACCCCACTGTCGGCAGCCCTGAAAATGGTTTTCCGTGGTTTCCCATTTTCACACCAGGCCGTACCTTAAGTAAGGCCACGGCCGCTTCCTTCCTTCTCCTAGGCCTTTCCTATCCCACCGTCGCCTTAAGACTCTTCTGTGTCGGTGCGACATAAAGCAAATTGTAAGTTTTATTTATTTTCCAGCGTTGTAATATCTCTGAAAAAGTTACCCAAAGTATACCCATTCTACGGTGCCTCTAAATCGTTACTTTCTTCAAGTCCTCCATCTCTTCCTCGTGCATATTTAAGTAAGGTCCACTCAGAGTCATTTCTTTCTTTTATGCCCTATATTTTTCAGTACAGTAGCATCACAATCATTCTGATAGGATCTTCAGTTCTGGAGCTATAAGCCCGACTTCGTTACGCTAAGGTTAGAATGTATGGTGGCCGGATTTTATGGACGTAATCATGTCAATATGTGGGTTATTCTCCTTATTTGAGCGCGTCGAATTTATATCATCTATTTTCCTTGGATACACATCTATACATTGATGAGCAATTGAATAAGACATAGCTGCCTTATTGGCAAAATGGTGCTGTGGTCGACCCGTACCCTTAGCTGATTTGGACTTGTAGAAATTCAAGAATATTGTGGACAAGGCTAGCAATTGGTATGTATATATTACTGAATATATTCTCTACTTACAGGCAAGTTACAGGGAAAATGTTATAATTTAAAGTAGTCAATATTTGACATAAACATAACCACCACAAGAACTAAACTACAAGAAATGGGTTCGTAAGGTAGCAGCCATGAAATTTAGTGCCGTAAAGATGGCAGCACTGAGGATAGCGATGCTCTGTTGTTTAAAGATGACAGCTCTCAGCGGTCAAAAAAGCACGTGGTTTACAAATTCAAATTTCGCGCTCCTAATTCAAATGTCTCGCGCTGCTGAGTCGGCAGTCACGTGACCCACTCCGCGGCCTCTGATTGACCCGCTGTTGAATTCCCTGTGCCCATCTACTTACGAGATCTCTGCGCCTTTGTTTACGACCAGATTATCAGTGCCAGACATTTGGGTAATTCCATCTCCGAAGCCGAAGTCGTGCAGGCATTTTACATGCCACCGTGTGAACAGGGTTGCGTGTTGATTTCAGACACCCCGTTAATATTCCTGATTGCCGAAATACACTGACTGACAGAGCAAATGCAACACCAAGAAGGAGTGGTCAGAACTTTATGCCAATTGCAGGGTAGACTGACGTCACTGAGGTATGCTCATGATGTGAAATGCGCCGCTGTGCTGCGCACGTAGCGAACGATAAATGGGACACGGCGTTGGCGAATGGCCCACTTCGTACCGTGATTTCTCAGCCGACAGTCATTGTAGAACGTGTTGTCGTGTGCCACAGGACACGTGTATAGCTAAGAATGCCAGGCCGCCGTCAACGGAGGCATTTCCAGCAGACAGACGACTTTACGAGGGGTATGGTGATCGGGCTGAGAAGGGCAGGTTGGTCGCTTCGTCAAATCGCAGCCGATACCCATAGGGATGTGTCCACGGTGCAGCGCCTGTGGCGAAGATGGTTGGCGCAGGGACATGTGGCACGTGCGAGGGGTCCAGGCGCAGCCCGAGTGACGTCAGCACGCGAGGATCGGCGCATCCGCCGCCAAGCGGTGGCAGCCCCGCACGCCACGTCAACCGCCATTCTTCAGCATGTGCAAGACACCCTGGCTGTTCCAACATCGACCAGAACAATTTCCTGTGTCGATTGGTTGAAGGAGGCCTGCACTCCCGGCGTCCGCTCAGAAGACTACCATTGACTCCACAGCATAGATGTGCACGCCTGGCATGGTGCCGGGCTAGAGCGACTTGGATGAGGGAATGGCGGAACGTCGTGTTCTCCGATGAGTCACGCTTCTGTTCTGTCAGTGATAGTCACCGCCGACGAGTGTGGCGTCGGCGTGGAGAAAGGTCAAATCCGGCAGTAACTGTGGAGCGCCCTACCGCTAGACAACGCGACATCATGGTTTGGGGCGCTATTGGGTATTATTCCACGTCACCTCCAGTGCATATTCAAGGCACGTTAAATGCCCACCGCTACGTGCAGCATGTGCTGCGGCCGGTGGCACTCCCGTACCTTCAGGGGCTGCCCAATGCTCTGTTTCAGCAGGATAATGCCCGCCCACACACTGCTCGCATCTCCCAACAGGCTCTACGAGGTGTACAGATGCTTCCGTGGCCAGCGTACTCTCCGGATCTCTCACCAATCGAACACGTGTGGGATCTCATTCGACGCCGTTTGCAAACTCTGCCCCAGCCTCGTACGGACGACCAACTGTGGCAAATGGTTGACAGAGAATGGAGAACCATCCCTCAGGACACCATCCGCACTCTTATTGACTCTGTACCTCGACGTGTTTCTGCGTGCATCGCCGCTCGCGATGGTCCTACATCCTACTGAGTCGATGCCGTGCGCATTGTGTAACCTGCATATCGGTTTGAAATAAACATCAATTATTCGTCCGTGCTGTCTCTGTTTTTTCCCCAACTTTCATCCCTTTCGAACCACTCCTTCTTGGTGTTGCATTTGCTCTGTCAGTCAGTGTACTTTTTCGTTTAGTTAATATCCAATCGAAAAAATAGAACTATTTTAACGTAGAGAAAATAAATTCAATAGTCTTACTGTATACGATTTCAAACATCCAGATTGTTCAGAATTTCGTAAATAATTTCGTAAGCTGCTTCTGTAAAATACTGTTGGTATCGAAAGGAAGATGAATATTACCATACGGAGCGAATGGTTGTAGGCTTCGGGTCACGTAACTGTCAGCTTGAATTAGGGAGATAATGGGCTCGAATCTCACTGTCAGTGGCCCTGAAGATGGTTTTCCATGGTTTCCCATGTTCACACCAGTCAAATGCTAGGGCTCTGTACCATAACCAAGACAAGCGACGCTTCCTTCCTGCTCCTCGCGTTTTACCCTCCTATCGTCGCCATAAGACGGTGCGATGTAAAGAAAATTGCAATAAAAAATAAAAAATGTATGTTATGATGAAAAGTGTCATATCGAAAGAAATATCGATGTTGGTGAAAATATTTTAACAATTCTTCATAGGTTAATATGGAACTGAAATAAACTGTCACATATGGTACAGTTCTGTCTATTATGGTATTATACGTGTTTAAACATTAATAATATGACCAAAACACCTGGACAGCAGTAAAGAAATACAAATCCTAAATATTGCCCATAGGAAGTTGACTGATGGGAGTTCAATAGTCCTGCATTACAAGTGCCCTCCTGCTGATCTTTCTTCCCATTGGTCAAGGATTGCTTTAGCTATAGATTGTTCTAGATTGTATGTGTATGTTCAAATTTTTAGCTACTATCGGTTCAAGACGATATTCCTCTTGGAAGTGTATTTTAATACCAGACACGGTACATCAGATGTATATCAGTAACCGGTACGGCGCGGATGTGATAAGACCGTGATTCATGTAACACCTGAGTCGTGATTTCTTTGCGTTGGCCAGATAGCACCTTACTGTGTCATCTACCTGGAGTAGTATAAAAGTGCAGTGAACCTTAGGCAAGACATCCACTTGTCCAAGAGATCAGCACCATGAACAGCTACAACCTAGCACTGCTCTTCTGCTGCGTGCTCTACCTAAGCACTGTAAGTAACAAAATACAACCAGTCAATTACAATTTTTAGTATTTAATCTTTTTCTTATTTCTATTTTTATAAGAAGGAAGTCGTTCTTTTCAGTATCGAGTTAATTGATATAACTTTTATGTTCTTCAGTATTACGAACACAAAATAAAAAAATAAAGGAAGACACACCTGGAAAAGAAAATTAATTACGGAATTACTGTAAACATTTCGTTCTACAAGAATATCTTCGGATTTTTCACATAATTTATTTATAATGCGTATATTTGTGCAAAATGGTTAACTTGCGGAGGGGACGTACAGAAGTGGGCTGCACTAACTTAAGTTCAGAAAACAATATCACATTAATTATGGTGTTAAAGAAAGAATTGCAACACTTAAATGGATTTTTACGCTCGTTCTTAATACCACCCATTCAGAATAACGTCCGACTCGTTGGCTGAATGGTCAGCGTACTGACCTTCGGTTCAGAGGGTCCCGGGTTCGATTCCCGGTCGGGTCGGAGATTTTAACCTTCATTGGTTAATTCCAATGGCCCGGGGACTGGGTGTTTGTGCTGTCCCCAACATTCCTGCAACTCACACACCACAAATAAACACTATCCTCCACCACACAATAACACGCAGTTACCTACACATGGCAGATGCCGCCCACCCTCAACGGAGGGTCTGCCTTACAAGGGCTGCACTCGGCTAGAAATAGCCACACGAAGTTATTATTATTATTATTATTATTATTATTATTATTATTATTATTATTATTATTATTATTCAGAATAATCAGTTACGAGTTTGCAACGTAAACTATTTTGTACACATGTACGTATGTTAACTAAGTGATTTTGATAGTATCTGGCGATGTGCCTATAGAACGAAATGTTAATTCTGGTATGAAAAATATGCTTCCTTTTCCAGGCATTTTGTAGTGTTTCTTAAAAGCTGTATTTAGTGTTCGGCATACCGAAAACGGTTATAAAACTTCTTCTTCTTCTTGGACCTTGATCTCCTTGTCTGGAGTATGTAGGTGATCATGTTATATGTGATTTACAGATTAGTGGACGTTTCAGTTACGCCATCTCGGTCAATGTATTTCGATGAAGGAAATATCGGTCTCGGACGTTAGCGTCAAGGACCGACATGTTTGTATTTTCGATCAATGCGTCATCGTTCCCTTAACATATTTTAAAAACAACAAACCCCATGGCGCTACATCCCTGATGGGCCTTGGCTTACCAAGCGACCACTGCTCAGGCTGAATTCCTGCAGGTTAAGAGGTGACGCATGGTGAATGCGACTAATGTTCTAATGATTTTAATGTAACTAAAATAATGGAAATGAACAGTAATAGAAAATAGAACACGCATTTTGAAGCAAGGCTCATAGAAGATAGCTTTTGTGCACATCTTGTGATGAAGTACATAAATTGCTAGTTGAAATAAGTCACTCCTTATGTTGTTGTTCCGTTTGGCCCAATTGTAGTTTATCACTGGGTCAGCAGAGTAAAATTCTAAGGAAATTTCTGACTTCTTTTCCGTCTTTGTCTGTGGAGCTCCATCTCATGGGGTATGGAAGGGTATGTTCATTTTTATTTTTTTTTTGCTAGTTGCTTTACGTCGCACTGACACAGATAGGTCTTATTGCGACGATGGGACAGGAAAGGCCTAGGAGTGGGAAGGAAGCGGCCGTGGCCTTCATTAAGGTACAGACCCAGCATTTGCCTGGTATGAAAATGGAAAACCACGGAAAACCATCTTCAGGGCTGCCGACAGTGGGGTTCGAACCTACTGTCTCCCGAATACTGGATACTGGCCGCACTTAAGCGACTGCAGCTATCGAGCTCGGTAAGGGTTTGTTCAGTCGGTGGTCTTTCATTAAGATTTTTTCTCTAATCAGACCATAAAAAAGTTCCGAAGGCAAACAGTATGACAATGCAAGAGCCCTTTTTCAAGAATTGTTATTTGATACATTCTAAAGATTTGAGATCCAAAATAATGTTAGATGTTCCCAGAATATTTCTATACCGTATGCAAGCAAAGGTTCTATTTTTGCTCGGAAAAGCCTCTTGCCTGTTTCGATGACGAGTTTAGTGGGTTTTGGATTTCATACATCCTTTTGATAATAGCTGATGTCCTTTCTCTTATGAGGATACTAAATGATGATCCAGTGGATTGAATGTTTATTCTCTGGTATCTGAAACAGTTTACGATCAG
The DNA here is from genome assembly GCF_040414725.1 of Anabrus simplex. Lineage (NCBI taxonomy): Eukaryota > Metazoa > Arthropoda > Insecta > Orthoptera > Tettigoniidae > Anabrus > Anabrus simplex. Next base: position 628,825,267 of record NC_090265.1, on the reverse strand, counting down.
TATTTCTTCTTTGTTATAAGTGATCCTATCGTCAGCAACGATGCTGATACCTCGCCTGAATGTAATATAATTATTCAGAAACTTAATTTGAAAAAAATGACTTTCTAATTGCGAAATAATACTAATATCGGTTGACTGGTTCGCGAGATTAGCCTCCACATAACAAACAAACAAACAAACTAATTTGCTCATTTACTGTACACTACAGGTATTGATTTTAATATATAACTAGAAGAGCCGCGCTGCTCCGTTGCACTCGTTATAAATATTTCAGATAACTCGTCTTGATATGCCTGTCGTAGTCATTTTGTTTTGCCTGCCATTTTCAGTGGTCTCATGAACATTTAACAAGAAGCGCGTTGTGGTATGCCGCAGTTCGCACTCAGAATTCATCCATTCTGACATCATCATGCCGTCTGTGTGCTAAAAATCTATTCACATATTCGCTTCTTTTACTCTGCAGTTCCTGATGCAATGCTTGGTATTCTGTCGTACAAGGTATTTTAATCGCAGCTCTTCTGTATAGAACGGTTGTCTTGTGAGCTCATAGGTTATTCTCGAAGGAGCGGTTTTCTTTTTCTTTTTCTGACAGACAGAGAACATTTTTAAGATACATGGCCTTCACCCTTTCTAGTGTAGCTAGGTTTTCCTTCGATAGGTGTTCCCAGGTTACGTCTAATACGTATGTCATGATGGAGTCTGTTTGTACGTAGACTTTTTCTCTTAGCAGTGTGTAATTTATTACTAGAGCCCGGAATTTTATGCGTTAATAGGTTAGAATGCAAACTTACTGAAGCGAGAAGCAAGTAAAGTCTACCTTCACAACTATTATGCTATGGGGTTGCATAAACATTAGGGGTATGGTCCATCAGAACCCCTATAGTTTATGTTACTCTTTCTACATTATGGAAGGGCGGGTGGCCGATATTTCCTACTTACCAAATTAGTTTGCAATCTAACCTATTACCGCATGAATATCCGGGCTTTAGTTATTACGCTCTGCCATCGGTTGAATACATTTCGAAGCTGGGAAAGGTTAGAGAATCGAAGAGTATCTAGCAGGAAATAGTATTCTTCCGTGATCAGAGTAAGTGTATACTGTCTGGCTTGACAGGTGTAATCAAACATGGCCGCATGCAATAACATTGCTAAGGATCAGAATATTAATGAAAGTGTTAGTCGCTTAGCAACCTGCTAAGTACAGAATTTATTGCAGGTTATGAATATCCAAAGTTGGCTGATCTTAGAGACCTATTCATGTCTCACGATTCACTGGCAGGTAATTCCGGACAGAATAAAACAAAAATGAAACAACTTGGTCCAGCAGAACGGCCGGACGAATTTGCCAAATCTATTTTAGTAAATATTTTAATACGGTATATAGATTTCGTGCGACTATTTCTACCTTGTAAGGTAGACCCTCCAACGATGGTGGGTGTCATCTGCTAACTGTGCGAAATTGCGTGCTATTGTTGTGGAAGATAGTGTTGTGTGTAGTGTATGAGTTGCAAGGATGTTGGAGACAACACAAACACCTAGTTCCCGAGTCAACGGGATTAACCGTTTAAGATTAAAATCCCCGACCTAGCCGGGAATCGAACTCGGGACCCACTGAACGCTGACGATTCAGCCAAAGAAGCCGGACAGTATTGACTGTTTTATTGCGTTCAAAATATTCCTGTGGTATTTCATGACACTATCAAAATAGTACTGACTGCGTAGCAGATATATTATGTGAGGCACTCACCTTCCACGCTGAAGGTTGTGAAATCTAGCCGCCGCGCAGTCGGTTGGCATTTGGCAGTGTTTAATTGCGAGACGCAAGTGAACCAGGAGATCGATTTACTAACACGTTAAAAACGATGTAACTTATCTCGGTTTCTTCATTCAAGAGTATAATTCTGGATAAGCATAAACACGAACTGATATGTAAACCCATAAACTGAAATTCATTCATGAGTTAGTAAAAGGTTAAGCATCGAATAACAAAGTACAATATTAAAATAATGCATCTCTATATCACAAATGACATTTTATTAGCTGGACAAGGCTAGCATTTACCTGACGAGTGACAGCGCAGACGTAGGCTTGCGTCATGGAAACTAATACGACGGTACATTTATGTTGGCATCACAGCTGGCTTGCAGTGATCGGGAGGATCTACGGTATTCATCAGCATCTCCAAAATCTGAATTTTGTTTTTCATTTTGCTATGTAATTCGTTTGTTCTTTCTATTTTATTTCATTTTTCCCTTTATTAAAACTATCTCAGATCAATAGAGTGAAAATTAAATTTAAAGTAAAAATGTACAATATTATAGAAAAATATAGGCAAACCTGAAAATAAACTCATTCATATTATTATCCCTTTCCATACTTTGGGTAAGGTGCATAAAAATAGAAATGCTTTAGGATTCACCATTCAATATATTTGTTAAAGAATGCATTTCGTTCATTTTTTTTTGTTTAATTTTGTACTTCATTTTCACCACTTTCTGTTGAGAACTTCCTCCACCGCTTCAGCATTTTCTGTTGGACTGGAATGTCATTCACAGGTGGTCTCTCTATCAGTGGTCAAAATCGTAACGTGCATCCCCAGTATCGAGTTCTTCACTGCCTTCAATACAATGGTTCACAGTAATTGTTTCCATCTTTTTTCCCCCCCGAAAATCGTTCCCTACGTAATTCTTTATGGTACTCGTAGGATTGCAGAAATTTTCTCCTTATTACACTTGGGCCAAATTCGCCGACCACCACCATATTTTTAGGTACAATTTTTAACCCTTCCGGAATGCAAAGTAGTTTACCATGCCGCTCAGCTTCATTACTTTCTCCCCGAAACGTGCATATTGTTACTTTACTTAGACTCAAAACTTTGATGGCATGTTATGCTCATTTACTGTCTGGTATCTACGGCTCCATGGCTAAATGGTTAGCATGCTGGCCTCTTGGTCCCGTGTTCGTTTCCCGGCAGGGTCGGGGATTTTTACCTTAATTGGTTAATTCCGATGGCTCGGGAGCTGGATGTGTGTGTGTAGTCTTAAGCATTAAACATCATTCTACATAGGTAGGGCCCCATCCTCACAGACGCGAAGGTCGCCTATATGGCGTCAACTCACACGCCGTTATATTACCATTTCTTTTCTATTCTTCACAAATTTTAATGTTACTATTAGCTTTCGTGCTTGGACACGAATTGTCCGCCCTTTACATACATGTTTAGTGGCGCCCATTTACACGTAATGTGAGTGTGCTTCCTTGTCCCTCTCTCTCTGCTAACTTGTATTTCCGTGCAACATGGCAGGTAAAGGCCACGCTTAACCAGTTAGTGGCAAGTTTACAATTCAAAGAACTGATGTTACTTTTTTATATTTACAGGCTTCAGCTAACCCAGGCGTCGTCCACGTCCGTGATCATGGAACTGGCACCTTGGGAACTCACAGCCTACGAGGAGATGTTGGAACCATTGGTGTTAGCAAGGGTGTCGTAGGACGAGTTGGCTTGGGTGGAGGTAGCCTGGGTGGAAGCATCGGAACTCACGGTTTGGGCGGAGTCGTTATTGGCAAGGGTGTATTGGGAAGTCATGGCTTTGATGGAGTTATTGGATCTCATGGCTTGAGAGGAGTTGGTCTGGGTGGAGTCATCGGAACTCATGGTTTCGGCGGAGTCAGTATAGGCAAGGGTGTATTGGGAGGTCATGGCTTTGGAGGAGTTGGCTTTGGAGGAGTTGGCTTAGTAGGAGTTGACTTGGGTGGAATTATCGGAACTCATGGTATTGGCAAGGGTGTATGGAGGGGTCATGGCTTGGGAGGAGTAGGCTTGGGGGGAGTTGGCCTGGGAGGAATCGTTGGAACTCCCGGTTTCGGTGGAGTCGGTATTGGTAAGCGTGTATGGAGAGGTTATGGCTTAAAACGCGTTGGCTTGGGAGGACTTGGCCTAGGTGGAATCGTCGGAACTCACGGTTTCGGCGGAGTCGGTATTGGCAAGGGTGTGTTAGGAGGCCATGGCTTGGGAGGAGTTGGCTTGGGTGGAGTCATCGGAACTCACGGTTTCGGCGGAGTCGGCATTGGCAAGGGTGTGTTGGGAGGTCATGGATTGGGAGGAGTTGGCCTAGGTAGAATCTACGGAACTCACGATTTCGGCGGAGTCGGTATTGGCAAGGGTGTGTTAGGTGGCCATGGATTGGGAGGAGTTGGCTTGGGTGGAGTAATCGGAACTCACCATTTCGGCGGAGTCGGTTTTGGCAAAGGTGTGTTAGGAGGCCATGGCTTGGGAGGAGTTGGCTTGGGTGGAATCATCGGAACTCACGATTTCGGCGGAGTCGGTTTTGGCAAAGGTGTGTTAGGAGGCCATGGCTTGGGAGGAGTTGGCTTGGGTGGAATCTTCGGAACTCACGATTTCGGCGGAGTCGGTTTTGGCAAAGGTGTGTTAGGAGGCCATGGCTTGGGAGGAGTTGGCTTGGGTGGAATAATCGGAACTCACGATTTCGGCGGAGTCGGTATTGGCAAGGGTGTGTTAGGAGGTCATGGCTTGGGACTAGTAGGCTTGGATGGAATCATCGGAACTCACGGTTTCGGCGGAGTCGGTATTGGCAAGGGTGTGTTGGGAGGTCATGGTTTTGGAGGAATAATTGGACACACTGGTCTTGGTAATGGTGTGTTGGGAGGTCATGGCCTTGGTGGAGTAATTGGAACTCATGGAGGAGTTTCCGGCATATCTGGGCTACGTTCTTCGGGAGTTCATAGTTCCGTAGGAGCTGTAAACGATCTCGTTAGTGTGGGACACCACCATCACCATTAGAGGGCTAAGAAATCCTGAACTGAACATTCCATGAAGAGACCTGTTGCCTGCAGATAATGTTTCATACATAAATGACATTCATTTTCGTTGTTGTCGATGATATCTTCACGGGCCGCGTGAATATGCAATGGAATTTTTGAAAATCACTACGCCTTGTGGAAATTCTCCCCGTAAAAATTATTCTGTTTATAAGGCCTGGACACTTCTTTAATTCATACGATTTGTTTGCATCTTAATATGTTCGAATTTTCATACCGATTTGAAGACTGATTAATAAGTAAGTTGTGAATTAAATGTAAAAGTATTTGAAAATATTCTGGCATTTGAAAGAGAAACAAGTATAAGAAATGTACAAAATATAAAATTCTATTGTGAGAGTAATAGGATATCAATAAATGGAATTAATCCTATGAAACTGTCTTGATTTTCCTCAAATTTTCTTCCGTTTATTTTCTCCTGTTCATCTGAAGTCCTTAACAATGGATGCTTTCGACCGCATAGTTCTAGGTTGGTGTATGGTACAGCCGCACTATATTTGCTGTCTGCATATCGGTAATTGAGGAAGCTGAGAATAACATACAAAGTGCTAGGGGCAAGGTAGGGGATAAGATTACGAGACAAGTGGTCTAGTGTACTGCAGAAGAACCAAGGTTATTCAGTGCTGAAAAGAGTACATCAATCAATCAATCAATCAATCAATCAATCAATCAATCAATCAATCAATCAATCAATCGATCAATCAATCAATCAATCAATCAATCAATCAATCAATCAATCAATCAATCAATCACTACGGATCTGCATTTAGGGCAGTCACCCAGGTGGCAGATTCTCTATCTGTTGTTTACCTAGTCTTTACTTAAATAATAGCCAAAAATTTGGAAATTAAACATCTCCCTTGGTAAGTTATTCCAATCCCTAACTCCCCTTCCTATAAACGAATATTTGCCCCAATTTGTCCTCTTGAATTCCAACTTTATCTTCATATTGTGATCTTTCCTACTTTAAAAGACACCACTCAAACTTATTCGTCTACTGATGTCCTCCCACGCCATCTCTCCACTGACAGCTCGGAACATACCACTTAATCGAGCAGGTCGTCTCCTTTCTCCCAAGTCTTCCCAGCCCAAACTTTGCAACATTTTCGTAACGCTACTCTTTTGTCGGAAATCACCCAGAACAAATCGAGCTGCTTTTCTTTGGATTTTTTCCAGTTCTTGAATCAAGTAATCCTGGCGAGGGTCCCATACACTGGAACCATACTCTAGTTGGGGTCTTACCAGGGACTTATATGCCCTCTGCTTTACATCCTTACTACAACCCCTAAATACCCTCATAACCATGTGCAGAGATCTGTACCCTTTATTAACAATCATATTTATGTGATTACCCCAATGAAGGTTCCTTATATTAACACCAAGGTACTTACAATGATCCCCAAAAGGAACTTTCACCTTATCAACGCAGTAATTAAAACTGAGAGGACTTTTCCTATTTGTGAAACTCACAACCTGACTTTTAACCCCGTTTATCATCATACCACTGCCCACTGTCCATCTCACAACACTATCGAGGTCACCCTGACCGCTCACAATCTTGTAACTTATTTATTACTCTGTACAAAATAACATCATCTGCAAACAGCCTTATCTATGATTCCACTTCTTTACACATATCATCTATCTATACATATATAAAATAGCTTGTCCTGACTGACTGACTGACTGATTCATCATCACCGAGCCAAAACTACTGGACATAATGAAATGAAATTTTGGGGATACATTCATATTAAGATGTAGGTGCTCGCTAAGAGAGGATTTTTGGATATTCCGTCGCTAAGGGGGTGAAAAATGGGGGTGAAATTTTAAAATGAGTGCACCTATATTTCAAAACTTTAAAAGTTTACAAATGTAAAAATTGGTATTTAGAATCTTCTTTGAAAATAAGGAAACACGTATTTTTTTGTTTTCAGAAAATCCCAATAGGATGGGTGAAAAAGGCGAAAAATGGGTTGAATGCCTTTAATCAGGATACCGGTACTTATATCTCAGAAACTGAAAATATTACAGACCTGAACATTGGTACTTTTGATCTCTTTTAAAAATAAAGACACACGTGTTTTTTGTTTTTGGAAAATCCAATTAATGGGAGGGGGAAAAGGGGGTGAATTTTTAAAATGAGTGTATCTATATCTCAAAACTTTGAAAGTTTACAGATGTAAAAATTGGCATTTAGAATCTTCATTAAAAATAAAGAATCACGTATTTTTTTGTTTTCGGAAAATCCCAATAGGAGGGGGGAAAGGGGGTGAAAAAGGGTTGAACGCATTTAATGAGGATACTTATATCTCAAACTTAAGATATTACAGACCTGATAATTGGTGTTTGGGATCTCCTTTAAAAATAAAGAAACACGTATGTTTTTGTTTTTGGAAAATCCAATTAATCGGGGGGTGAAAAGCGGGTGAATTTTTAAAATGAGTGTATCTATATCTCCAAACTTTGAAAGTTTACAGATGTAAAATTTGGTATTTAGAATCATCATTAAAAATAAAGAAACACGTATTTTTTTTTTTTTGTTTTCAGAAAATCTCAATAGGACGGGTGAAAAAGGGTGAAAAAAAGGGATTGAATGCCTTTAATCAGGATACCGGTACTTATATCTCAGAAACTGTAGAAATGACAGACCTGAAATTTGGTACTTTTGATCTCTTTTAAAAATAAGGAAACACGTATTTTTTTGTTTTTGGAAAATCCAATTAATGGGAGGGGGAAAAGGGCCGCTAATTTTTAAAGTGAGTGTATCTACATCTTAAAACTTGAAACGTTTACAGATGTAAAAATTGGTATTTAAAATCTCCTTTAAAAATAAAGAAACGTGCATTTTTTGTTTTCGGAAAATCCCAATAGGAGGGATGTAAAAGGGTGAATAATGGGTTGAATGTCATTAATGAGGATGCATATATCTCAGAAACTGAAGATATTACAGAACTGAACATTTGTACATGGAATCTCCTTTAAAAATAAGGTAACATGTATTTTTTTGTTTTTGGAAAATTTAATTTCTGGCGGTTAAACAGGAGTGACAAATTGGGGTGAAATTTTTGAAAGACTATATCCACAGAATACCTGAGAAACGTAAAATGTTACAGACGTAAAAATTGGTATTTGGAATCTCCTGTAAATGTAAAGAAACATAGGTGATTATTTTTTTGGAAACTCCATTTAAGGGAAACTAAAAACGGGGTGAAATTTTAAAATGAGGATTTCTACAGTACATCTCAAAAACTTAACATGTTACAGAAGTGAAAAATGGTACCTTTTATCTCTATTAAAATTCAAGAAACGTGTATTTTTAGTTTTCCGAAATACCACTTGGCTGGTTGGGGGGGGGGGAGGGGTGTAAAGTGACTGAAAATGGTGTTGAATTATTTTAATTAAGCTACTGATATCTCAAAAATGAAGATGTTACAGACGTGAAATTTGATACTTGGATTCTGCTTTAAAAGTAAACAACACGTATTCTCGAAAATCCAATGAGGGGGGGGGGTGAAAGGAATGAAAAATTAATTGATTTAATTGTATGAATACTAACGTCTAATAAAAACTAAAGTTGTTACAGACGTGAAAATTGGTATTTGGATTTCCTTTAGAAACAAAGAAACACGTGTTTTTTTTTGGGGGGGGATCATCTTTGGGGGCGGGATTTAAAAGGAGTTGAATTCCTTTCATGAGGTCACACAAATCAAAAACTGAGGAAGTTAGAGTCGTGATAATTGGTATTTAGAAGATCCTTTACTATTAAAGAAACAAGGTTTTTGCCGGAAAATAAAATTGGGGCGGGGGGAGGAGTGTGAAAGGAAGTGAAAAAAGTGAATTACTTTTATGGGGATACTTATATCTCAAAACAGAAGGTAATAGAGGTGAACATTGGTGTTTGGAATCTCCTTTAAACATAAAGAAGCATGCCTTTCTGTTATTTTTTTTGGGGGGGGGGGTTAAATAAACGGCGGTGGGGTGTAAAAGGAGGTGAGAATTGTTGATTTTACTGTTCACAATGTACTTATAAGGACCCTCCGTTGCTCAGGTGGCAGCGCGCATGCCTCTCACAGCTGGGTTATGTGGTTCAAATCCCGGTCACTCCATGAGACATTCGTGCTGGACAAATCGGAGGCGGGACAGGGTTTTCTCCGGACACTCCGGTTTTCCCTGTCATCATTCATTCCAGCAACACTGTCCAATATCATTTAATTTCATTTGTCATTCATTATCCATTGCCCCAGAGGAGTGCGACAGGCTTCGGCAGCCGGCACAATTCCTATTGCCGCCGCCAGATGGGGGCTTTATTCATTCCATTCCTGACCCTGTCGAATGACTGGATACAGGCTGTAGATTTCCGATGTACTTATTCTGATCATAAACCGATCATTTTTTATCTTTCCTGGGTTCGTTTTCAATAGCCATTTTTTCTTCGGAGAACGTTCTTAGATTACAGCAGATTCTCCTGGCATATAAATAAAAATTTAAACACCTTTGAAATAAACGATAGGAATGAGATTGACCGTCCAATTGTTCACCTCTATAATAAGGTCAACAATGCACGGAGTATGTCATTCGTATTACCAGAAATACCGCACACTTGGCTACGCGCGGCAATGGTGCTGGTCACATTGTTAACAATGACAGTGGCAGCAGATGTAATTTACCGCCAAGTAGCGATCTTCCATCTTGCTATGGGGTCGAGAACATCTATAATAATAATAATAATAATAATAATAATAATAATAATAATAATAATAATAATAATAATAATAATGTTCTGGACCGTCGTCAAATGTGCAGACCGCGCTGGAAACGGGTCCTGGACGGGTAATGACTAAGAATGCAGTCCAGCTGCGGGTTCAGTACCGCCAAGGCACCCAAGAGGACACCACGCCGGACCTCCTCAAGGATTTGTCCATATTAAAAATTCTTATAGGAAAAGATGGCAAAGATTTAGGGACCCAACTGACCGGGTGGAATACCTGGACCTAGCCCGGGAAGTACGAAATCGATTGCTGGAAAGAAAGATTGAAAAATGGGAGGAAACTTGCCGTAATCTATTAGAAAACGAGTCAGATCGCGAATTTTGGCGGATTCTGTCAGATAACCAGTCAGATCGCGAATTTCGGCGGATTATATATAAAACGTTAAGCTTTCAATTATAAATTTCATTATAATACCGTAGCGAAGCACGGGTATCTTGCTAGTATATATATAAAATAGCTTGTCCTGACTGACTGACTGACTGATTCATCATCGCCGAGCCAAAACTACTGGACATAATGAAATGAAATTTTGGGGATACATTTATATTAAGTTGTAGGTGCTCGCTAAGAGAGGATTTTTGGATATTCCGTCGCTAAGGGGGTGAAAAATGGGGGTGAAATTTTAAAATGAGTGCACCTATATCTTAAAACTTTAAAAGTTTACAAATGTAAAAATTGGTATTTGGAATCTTCTTTGAAAATAAGGAAACACGTATTTTTTTGTTTTCAGAAAATCCCAATAGGACGGGTGAAAAAGGGTGAAAAATGGGTTGAATGTCTTTAATCAGGATACCGGTACTTATATCTCAGAAACTGAATATATTACAGACCTGAACATTGGTACTTTTGATCTCTTTTAAAAATAAAGACACACGTGTTTTTTGTTTTTGGAAAATCCAGTTAATGGGAGGGGGAAAAGGGGGTGAATTTTTAAAATGAGTGTATCTATATCTCAAAACTTTGAAAGTTTACAGATGTAAAAATTGGCATTTAGAATCTTCGTTAAAAATAAAGAATCACGTATTTTTTTGTTTTCGGAAAATCCCAATAGGAGGGGTGAAAGGGGGTGAAAAAGGGTTGAAAGCATTTAATGAGGATACTTATATCTCAAACTTAAGATATTACAGACCTGATAATTGGTGTTTGGGATCTCCTTTAAAAATAAAGAAACACGTATGTTTTTGTTTTTGGAAAATCCAATTAATCGGGGGGTGAAAAGCGGGTGAATTTTTAAAATGAGTGTATCTATATCTCCAAACTTTGAAAGTTTACAGATGTAAAATTTGGTATTTAGAATCATCATTAAAAATAAAGAAACACGTATTTTTTTTTTTGTTTTCAGAAAATCTCAATAGGACGGGTGAAAAAGGGTGAAAAAAAGGGATTGAATGCCTTTAATCAGGATACCGGTACTTATATCTCAGAAACTGTAGAAATGACAGACCTGAAATTTGGTACTTTTGATCTCTTTTAAAAATAAGGAAACACGTATTTTTTTGTTTTTGGAAAATCCAATTAATGGGAGGGGGAAAAGGGCCGTGAATTTTTAAAGTGAGTGTATCTACATCTTAAAACTTGAAACGTTTACAGATGTAAAAATTGGTATTTAAAATCTCCTTTAAAAATAAAGAAACGTGCATTTTTTGTTTTCGGAAAATCCCAATAGGAGGGATGTAAAAGGGTGAATAATGGGTTGAATGTCATTAATGAGGATGCATATATCTCAGAAACTGAAGATATTACAGAACTGAACATTTGTACATGGAATCTCCTTTAAAAATAAGGTAACATGTATTTTTTTGTTTTTGGAAAATTTAATTTCTGGCGGTTAAACAGGAGTGACAAATTGGGGTGAAATTTTTGAAAGACTATATCCACAGAATACCTGAGAAACGTAAAATGTTACAGACGTAAAAATTGGTATTTGGAATCTCCTGTAAATGTAAAGAAACATAGGTGATTATTTTTTTGGAAACTCCATTTAAGGGAAACTAAAAACGGGGTGAAATTTTAAAATGAGGATTTCTACAGTACATCTCAAAAACTTAACATGTTACAGAAGTGAAAAATGGTACCTTTTATCTCTATTAAAATTCAAGAAACGTGTATTTTTAGTTTTCCGAAATACCACTTGGCTGGTTGGGGGGGGGGGGAGGGGTGTAAAGTGACTGAAAATGGTGTTGAATTATTTTAATTAAGCTACTGATATCTCAAAAATGAAGATGTTACAGACGTGAAATTTGATACTTGGATTCTGCTTTAAAAGTAAAGAAACACGTATTCTCGAAAAATCCAATGAGGGGGGGGGGTGGGTGAAAGGAATGAAAAAATAATTGATTTAATTGTATGAATACTAACGTCTAATAAAAACTAAAGTTGTTACAGACGTGAAAATTGGTATTTGGATTTCCTTTAGAAACAAAGAAACACGTGTTTTTTTGGGGGGGGGATCATCTTTGGGGGCGGGATTTAAAAGGAGTTGAATTCCTTTCATGAGGTCACACAAATCAAAAACTGAGGAAGTTAGAGTCGTGATAATTGGTATTTAGAAGATCCTTTACTATTAAAGAAACAAGGTTTTTGCCGGAAAAGAAAATTGGGGCGGGGGGAGGAGTGTGAAAGGAAGTGAAAAAAGTGAATTATTTTTATGGGGATACTTATATCTCAAAACAGAAGGTAATAGACGTGAACATTGGTGTTTGGAATCTCCTTTAAACATAAAGAAGCATGCCTTTCTGTTATTTTTTTTGGGGGGGGGGGTTAAATAAACGGCGGTGGGGTGTAAAAGGAGGTGAGAATTGTTGATTTTACTGTTCACAATGTACTTATAAGGACCCTCCGTTGCTCAGGTGGCAGCGCGCATGCCTCTCACAGCTGGGTTATGTGGTTCAAATCCCGGTCACTCCATGAGACATTCGTGCTGGACAAATCGGAGGCGGGACAGGGTTTTCTCCGGACACTCCGGTTTTCCCTGTCATCATTCATTCCAGCAACACTGTCCAATATCATTTAATTTCATTTGTCATTCATTATCCATTGCCCCAGAGGAGTGCGACAGGCTTCGGCAGCCGGCACAATTCCTATTGCCGCCGCCAGATGGGGGCTTTATTCATTCCATTCCTGACCCTGTCGAATGACTGGATACAGGCTGTAGATTTCCGATGTACTTATTCTGATCATAAACCGATCATTTTTTATCTTTCCTGGGTTCGTTTTCAATAGCCATTTTTTCTTCGGAGAACGTTCTTAGATTACAGCAGATTCTCCTGGCATATAAATAAAAATTTAAACACCTTTGAAATAAACGATAGGAATGAGATTGACCGTCCAATTGTTCACCTCTATAATAAGGTCAACAATGCACGGAGTATGTCATTCGTATTACCAGAAATACCGCACACTTGGCTACGCGCGGCAATGGTGCTGGTCACATTGTTAACAATGACAGTGGCAGCAGATGTAATTTACCGCCAAGTAGCGATCTTCCATCTTACTATGGGGTCGAGAACATCTATAATAATAATAATAATAATAATAATAATAATAATAATAATAATAATAATAATAATAATAATAATAATGTTCTGGACCGTCGTCAAATGTGCAGACCGCGCTGGAAACGGGTCCTGGATGGGTAATGACTAAGAATGCAGTCCAGCTGCGGGTTCAGTACCGCCAAGGCACCCAAGAGGACACCACGCCGGACCTCCTCAAGGATTTGTCCATATTAAAAATTCTTATAGGAAAAGATGGCAAAGATTTAGGGACCCAACTGACCGGGTGGAATACCTGGACCTAGCCCGGGAAGTACGAAATCGATTGCTGGAAAGAAAGATTGAAAAATGGGAGGAAACTTGCCGTAATCTATTAGAAAACGAGTCAGATCGCGAATTTTGGCGGATTCTGTCAGATAACCAGTCAGATCGCGAATTTCGGCGGATTATATATAAAACGTTAAGCTTTCAATTATAAATTTCATTATAATACCGTAGCGAAGCACGGGTATCTTGCTAGTTGATATATATAAGAAAACATAAAGATCCAATAATACTACCTTGAGGAATTCCCCTCTTAATTATTACAGGGTCAAATAAAGCTTCGCCTACTCTAATTCTCTGAGTTCTATTTTCTAGAAATATAGCCACCCATTCAGTCACTCTTTTTTTCTAGTCCAATAGCACTCATTTTTGCCAGTAGTCTTCCATCAGATAATGGATGGGGAAAAGGTACACTTATCAAGTGAAATTGAACTGAAAAATGTAGGTACATTTTCCTACGCCCCTCTGACATCAGTGAGTGTGGAGCGCTCTTTTTCTGCTTTCAAAATGATTTTAACAGACAAAAGACACTGCCTGACTGTGGAAAATTTAGAGAAGATTATTCTTATGTACTGTAAAGCAAATTACGAATGAAAGTACCGTAGGAATGTTCCTCACAATTAATAAACACATAATCCATCCGCGTTTACACCGTTATTGGATGCCTACAGTGCTGTAATTGTGTACAGTGATTTAAGTATTAAGGTTTTAGATCAGTACTGATAATGATATATCATATAATCCATAACTTTTTTGACACATGACTTTTTTATATTGTTTGAAACATTTTCGTAACACTACTCCTTTGTCGGAAATCAGTCAGAACAAACCGTGCTGCTTTCCTTTGAATTCTTTCCAGTTCTCGTAGCAAGTAGTCCGTACACTGGAGCCATGCGGTCTTACCAGAGACTTATACGCCCTCGCTTTTACATCCCTACAACAACGCTCATACTCTCATAACCAAGTGAAGAGATCTGCAACATTTCTAACCTACCTCATTAATATGATTAGCCCAATGAAGGTTATTTCTTATATTAACATCTAGATACTTAGATGTTTTCCCATGAGGTAACATCGCCCCCATCAAAGCAATATTTAAAACTGAGAGGACTTTTCCTCTTGGTGAAACTTACAACTAGACTTTTTAACTGCCAGTTACATTCATAATAATTTATGCTCTCCATCTCACTACATTGTATAAGTCCCCCTGCAGTAGCTCACAATCCAGCGACTCATTTACTACTCTATATCAGGGCCTTTCAAACGCCCAAAATCTCATGCGTGCAAACTGAGGCGAAGAAGTCCCGTGCACAGTGCATCGGTCCCACTCGGCTCGGCTCGGACAAGCGCGTCGTCTCGGGGCTACTTGTCTAAGCTCGGCTCAACTCGGCTCGGATTTGGAGCGCTACGGAGCAAGTGAGGAAGAGGGAGACAGGCGGAGCGAGTGAGAGAGGCGTGGGGAAAGAGAGAGACAGCGCTATTCGTCGAAATCGAGGAGTGGGGGTCTGCACTCTGGTCAACCAAGCAAAGTCGTCTTTTGCACCTTGCACCGTGCGATGCACTGGTGCATGCACTCTAAGAGGCCCTACTCTATACAGTACAACATCATCCGCAAATATCCTTATGTGTAATTCTAAATATTTACGCATATCAATTATATATAATAAAATATAAAGGTCCAATAATACCGCCCTGCGGGAAACCCCTCTTAATAATTACGCTTCGCGTGCTTTATTTCTCTGAGTTCTCGGAGCACTGACTCTTCAGCACCTATATATTTGGTGCTAGTTTTGTGTTTAACAGCATCGCATGTAGATTTGACAATATGTCTACTTCCTCAGCCTTCATTATTTTACTCACTGGCATAAGTAAGGCAAAGGTGTATTCAGCCCGAAGGCAGGTCCGAAACCCCGCAGAGGTGTGCCTGAGCCGGAGTTTACGTACGGTAGGGTGGCCAGTTCCTTTCCGCTCCTCCATTCGCTTACCACCCCACCAACAGCGCGTGGCAACCCATCCAAATCTTGAACACGCCCAATGTTGCTTAACTTCGGAGATCTCACGGGATCCGGTGTTTCAACACGGCTATGGCCGTTGGCTTCACTGGCATAAGGTAACTACTTATTTTACTCATTTTGAGCAATGATTGCATTGGTTTAACTTATAATAGATTAATTCAAAACATATGTTGTAGAGCAGATATAGAACTGCGTAACTGACATTGGAAACAATCGGAAGTGAATGTAAATTCCCGTTTCCGACTGCGCTACCAACCTATGAAGCTTATGAAGCATGAGAGCATGGCACCAACTTACGAAAATCAAAACTGAAAAATCAGTTCTGAATATCGTAGCATATGCTGAAATATTTGTAATAAATTTCTCTGTCTGTAAATAGCAAATCAACGGGCGAGTTAGCTGTGTGGTTAGGGGTGCGACGCTGTAAGCTTGCATCCAGGAGATAGTTGGTTCGAGCCCCACTGTCAGCAGCCCTGAAGATGGTTTTCATTGGTTTCCCATTTTCACACCAGGCAAATTCTCGGGCTGTACTTTAATGAAGACCACGGCCCCTTTTGCCACGCCTAAGCCTTTCCTATCCCATCGTCGCCATAAATCCTATGTGTGTCGGTGCGACCTAAAACAAATTTTTAAAAAGCAAATATTTTTTTAATGTTGAAAACATTTCTTAGCCGAAAAAGTAGCGGTCTCCATACTACGAAAAACGTGAAATTAAGCAATTTCCTAAATTGTGCCGAAAGTTGAAGGGGTAAAGGTCCGGGAAAAGTTTCAAATTGTGAGTCTTGTATCCAGACCCCCCCACCCCACGGCACTTACGCCCTTGAAAGGGCTCTGGCCTGCCCAGCGACCGCTGCTCAGCCCGAAGGCCTGCAGATTACGAGGGGCCGTGTGGTCAGCACGACGCATCATCTCGGTCGTTATTCTGGGCTTTCGAGACCGGGGCCGCCATCTCACCATCAGATAGCTCTAATCAAATCACGTAGGCTGAGTGGACCTCGAACCAGGCCTGAGGTCGAGAGAAAAATTCCTGACCTGGCCGGGAATCGAAACCGGAGCATCCGGGCGAGAGGCAGGCACTCTACACCTACACCACGCGGGTTGGCGTGAGTATTGTGTAGCTCTATCAAACTACATTCATGTTCATAAAAACCACAACACCTCGAAAGACCTCAGATAGGAAGTTCATATTCACTGGACATGTGCATTAGTATGTTCTGAAGAAATGATTAGTATTTGAAATGTCGGCCCACAAGTTCAAGGTCCACATCGATATCTCGACGCACAACCACTGACTGGTAAAATGTGCCCTCGGCTCTCGTTGTTGCTATAAACCGAAGGTAATGGATCAGTGTGACTTGAGCAGACGTGCAGGATACCTCGCAGACGTATGCGAGATCCGTACCGTCAAATGAGTGAGTTTGAAAGAGGGCGCATTATTGGCATGAG